>NW_028282762.1:0-18176 GCF_059751285.1 Brachycentrus maculatus
TCAGATTGGAGTGCAGTATCTTTGGCTTTAGATTTAACTTCGGTAATTATAGCGTAGTTCAGCTTCAACTTGTCATTAGAATTACTCTTCTCTTCTATCACTTGATTCTTATTATCCCCGACATTATCACCGAATCGTGTCTCCGGTAGTTTATTTTTCTCAGGATCCTTGACCGCCGTTGCGTTAGAATTTTTACGCCTCCTTCTAAAATTGTTGGTAGAAGGTGGTTTACCTTCAGATTCTACTATATTAACTCGACCAGATTCTGCGGTGAAGTGGACTTCTGTTTTGCAAAATTCTACTTTCTTACTTTTTTTTTCAATGCTGTCTTCACTGTTGTCATCTACTTTACCTATATTTGTAGCGGGAAAGAATGTTTTTGTAACTGATGAATTTTTGGGTTCGTACAAATCTCTGATTTCCTTTATACCATCGACTGCGATGGTGTGCCTTTTAAAAGCAAAAGGTACGGCGCTATCCTTAGTGTTCTCTCTGTGACACTCTGCCGATGATTCTACACTGAGAGTAGTCCCTTCGGAAAGCTTTCTGAAGAAAAAGTGCTTATTACCATTTGCTGTAACAGACTCTTCAGTCTTGATAGCAATCGGATTAGTAGAATCTTCTGAAAAATCATTTACTTCACCACTTGCTTTCTCATCTTGCGGTGATTTGTACTTATTTACACCATTCTGAATATTGGCAGCAAATGATTTTCTATTCTTCTGTAACCAATCTTCAAATGTTTCACGTTTTTCCGCTTTTCCGGTGGATAATAAACCACTCCGACCATTGCAATTTGTAACACTTCCATTGGATGATAAAGAGTTCACAAGTTCTGATGAATGACAAATTCCACTATCAGTAGAAGATTCAATATTGTTTTTATCGTGACTAGTTAAAGAATTATCTTCGCTTTTATTTCCAACTTTTTCGAAACCGTAGGATTTCCTCCTCATATACCAGTCATCGTTTCGATTAGAAGATGCGTTGGTCATTTTAGATACTCGGGATTCGAGACTGTTTGATCCACTAGGGTAGTTCTGTTTCTGTTCATTGCGCGCATTCAGCATCGCTTCCATCCCAAACACGTAGGAGCGCACACGCGTCACTCTCGGCTCAGCTGAGGAATCTTCCGTTTTCGGAGGATAGATTTCAGCATTGACGCCACTATCTTTCTCCGCCGATTGTTTTATTTCTTCCTCTTCATCGTTTTCCCCTGAAAATGTTTTCAAACGTCCTCGAACTTCATTTAACGTTTCTAGACTAATGAAGCTTTTTGTTTTGAGAGAACTCGGTTTAATAATTAGAGAGTCGCAGTCCCCGTTGGCACTTTCCGTTTCTTCTTCGCGGATGACACTATTTTCTGATGATATAGTCGTATATATCGAAGGACCGTGAAATACATTTTTAGGAAAAAGGGCAATATTTTGAACATTTTCTAACTCTCGTTTAATTCTACTGACACTACCCCAGTTGTCCGGGAGATCCGAGGGCTTCCCCACAGTCGGACTGCGCCGGGGGAACTGAAGCGATCTCCGTATTTTGGAAGATCTCCGCCATTCTTCCAACTGTTCCGACTCGTCCTTGAAGATGCTGTCTTTTTCCGGACAACTATCGTAAAAACTCTCTTCAGATTCATTATCCGGATAGTTTACTTTATATTTTACAGCGGAATCTTTCTTGTCATCCGAGTCTACGGAACATTTATCACAATCACTTTTCATTTCCACAATGTCGACACTCCCGCTCCCGCTTCCGGAAAGCTTGGAAATGCCATCGGCTACAATGGACGGGGAGGAGAGGCCTTCCAGAGACACGCCCGGAGGAAGCGCGCGGCCGCGGGAGGGCGGACGGCGCCCCCCGAGGGCCCCGCTTCGGCCGACACTAGAGCGTTCTCTCTGAGAACTCGTATCCAAAGGATTCACCGACAACTAAAAAGTAACGCATAAGTAATGAGTTTTTTTACACATCTCAAACCGTCGACCTTTCTGCATCATGAAAACGCATCGCATTCATAATTTATGTATAGACCCGTATTTCAGATTCTGATTTTCAGGATTTGAAGTGAAATATTTAAGTGAAATAATGAACCTCGAGATCATCGAAGTGTCGATGTCCCTGTGTCGAGGTGGAAGTGGAGTGGGAGTGCGACGTGGTGACGGAGGCGCGCAGCACGCGCAGCACGCCGGGCGCGCGCGCGCTCAGCACCTCCACCTGGCGCCGCGCGTGCACCGCGTGCCCGCCCGCCGTCCGCAGCGCCACGCCGGCCACCATCTGTAACAATCCGCAATGGGCTCTATTTATACATTCGCACGAAACGAGACGCGACATGTACAGGGTAAATCTCTAATGTTCGTAATTTTAACCTTATAATTAGTATGTTTGATCGGTTATAAAAAATATTAATAAATACTTCATAGAGCCACAAGATCATTCGAATGACTTCCACGGCTGTCTTCACAGTAGCCCATTCGATCGAGCCAATTTTTCGGTACATTTTCGATTCTTTAGGGTTCAATGCCAATGCGACTTCGACGATTCAATGGCAACTTCGATTTCACGTTTCAAGACCTCGTCGTCTCTGGATGGTTAGCGTAACACGTATCCTTAACGGCTTGCTGTTGAGCTAGGGTAGTTGTTGTTGCCAATATTAATATTAATTTTACATGCTGTTTTTCAAATTATTTGAAGTTATATAAATATTAACTGCTGTCTATTATGTATTTTAAAATTTTGTTTAGTATTTTTTTCAGAAAAACAGCCCATAATTTAATGTTAATTTGTCTCTAGTTTGAACCGAGCTCACACGCGATGCCTTGGCATTATATGTGAGCCATATTATTATTATTATTATTATTCTGGTTATTATTATTATAATTATGGTATTATTCTTGTGGCCATCTTGGTGGGCACAAGAATAGTAGCAACTGCAAAAAAGGAAGAATACTACAGCTAAATAATGAATAAGAATGAATACATAAATAAATCTCATATTTATCATAAACCAATTATATCTTCTTCTTCTGTGCGTGTCATCTCAGGTCCCCCTGACGTCTACTATCACTTGAGAGTAATTGTCCTTGTCTTAGGCAGCTCCAAATGGCACCTTGGTGGCTCTAAATTACTCCATGAATATCAGTATTACAAATTAAAGTATCAATAAAAAATCACACTAAATCTCTCTTATTCTTTATTTCTAAGAAGTTTCACTTCTATCACGTGTACTTGCTGCACGCGCAATTTTTATTATTATTATTCTTTGATTTTTAATCGATATTGTTATTATTCTATTAAAATATATAACTAGAATTTTTCAATCAATTTTCAGAATTTCGATTGGCATTTTAGAAACCGTAAAACAATCATTTTTCATCCGATTATTGGTTAGCATAGGTATACAATATTACCCAATCCAACTGGTCTGTTAAATTTCATAATAAATAATAAAAAGCATATTACAACTTTTTGTTTACTACTAGCCGGATCATAGTCATATTTTTTAAACTTCGATTCGCATGTTGACAGCGAACACAGTGGAACTTAACGAGCACCTCATAACGAGTAATTCGCATAGCGAGCAAAAAAATCTGAAAAAGTTGCTCCCTTAACGAGCGATATTTCGTATAACGAGTAACAGAGGAAGTACGTGTCCATTTTTCACGACATTCACTTGTGAACCGGGACTTTCGCGGCTTGGGAAGGAGTTATTAATATAAAAAAGTGGCGAAGGATCATGTGAAAAATAACGTCAAAGTTAAATAGTCGACGGTTATAATAGTTATATAAAATTTAACATAACGCAGATGCTGCCAAAAATCCACCGTTGCAAGCGGCCGAGCGTACTAGCGGGCGCAGTGCAGTGGCTAGGCGCACTCACTACGGGGCGAGCGACGAGCGACGAGCGCATACGCGTAAATGAGGTATTAGTCCTATAACTTTCAGTTATTTTTTTTTCAGTTATGACAGAAAACCCCAAAACTACCTTTCGCATGAAAATTCGATAGTGTATAGATAGACAAGTAAAGAGCAACACTCATAAAGGTTTGTGATTGCGTTTGGTCATTCACAATTCAATTGTGTATTTGCGCCATAAAAATCTATTAAACGCTACTAATTAAACGTTTTAGTACTGTCAAAAGTGCTAAGGACGCGACCGCGCTTCACACTTCATTCGGTGCACATTTGACTCGATGGTTGCGTGCATACAAATTGCATTTTTTCTATAAGCATTAAAAGTTTTTTTCTAGAAGTACCTATGCGGCGCGATCGCGTCGCTAGCGCGCTTGACATGGGCAAGTGGGAGCGTCGTGGCGCTTTTCAGCACTAAAGCGGTTAAATAAATTACCGTTTATCTATTTATATATTATAATCAACTCGGAACTTTTAAAACTAGGGATAGCCAAACTGATGAACTCTGAGAGCTACATGCATATGATCGCTTTACATAGCTATGGTGTAAATATAACGGTATTGCGTTTCTACATACCGATGTTAACAAAACTGATATTGTACGTAGATAGATCCTAGTATTTATGTAAATTTACTTTACCTTTCCGTAGGTTACGCGAGAACGAGATCACCGATCACATAAAATGGTGGTGATTGCATTAACGCGACAATGGCTTTACTTTTACTTTCTGGCCGTGATTATTATTGTGTATACATATATACTAGAAGTGTTTGTTTACATAATGCGCGGGTGGTTTGGCTGAAAGAGGAGATCCATAAGGATCCCTTCTTGACCCAGTACGCACTGATTATCTTTTATGAAAAAGATCAGGGCATTTTATGTCATGTGTAAACTTCACCCAAGTTGAATTTACTTGTTCTGGTTTAATTAAATAAACTGAATAGGCATGTAGGTTAGGGTTGCTTTTCGTCCCGATACGTCGGAGCATGTCATCGTTATTGATGGTGGTGTCCCGACGACTTCAGTAGGAATACTGTAAATTAAATTTTCACCTCATTTTCAACTCATTTTACAACTCATTGTAAACGATTGAGTAAATGCAAGGAAAATGAAAAATTTTGAGATCCTGAATAGTTCCAAATCATAATGCAAATATAAAAAGTCCCAGTCCGATACAGTTGAACGAAATATAAACATGCATATTGATAAGGTGCTATTGACTGAAATATGTGGATTTGTTTATTTATATTACATACATACATATTTTAAATGAGCTTTTCGTTGCAAGGTTAAATTTTAAAGGCGATTCTGAGTGTGTGCATAGGTCGGCAGCCGGCATTAGTAGGTACCTACTTCTAGAGCGACTTTCATGACCCCCAAAGCGACAGAGCTCATTGAAATTGTAAATAATAAATATTGTATCTTGTAACATGAAAAAAAGTGATGGTAAATAAACTACATGAAATTATTTTGGTGTCTGCGTAGATATTTCTTTCAGTGCTATTTTCAGGTAAGCTTAAGTGATTTGTGTATGAAAATATAATTTGTGTATGAAAAAATAGGATTTTAGATATTCCCACAGGATAAAATCAGGAGAGCGCGAGGGGCCAAATCAGGAGAGCGCGCCGGCCAGTTCAAATCTCTTATTAGGGGGATGAGTCCCCGCAAGCCCTTAAGCCGCTTGTGCACTACATCATACAAATTCCGGATAGTGGACTACCCGGAATTTTAACGTCCGGCAGTCCGGTTTTGAAAAATGAAAGCGACTACGACAGTTTAGCGTGATCGAACGTGTTCACGCACCGATCAAGAGCTCCGATCCGAAGAAAGATGGACAAAGGCACAAGCCAGTCCAAGCCAATCATCGTTTTATCACGCTAACTGAAGTGCCGGACGGTAAAATTCCGTGTAGTGCACAAACGCTCTTACTGTGTCCTTACTGTGGCCGCGTCTCGGTGAAACCGAGCGTCTTCCGGCTCCATTCTCTCCAATTCAGGCAAGAAACGTCCTGGATCATGGCTAGGTTGGATCATTTTCTTTAAAAAAGTAAGGGCCGATGATCTAAATTTTTAAAATCGCACACACATGTATATAATATCCGGTTAGTTTGTCATCTTCAAGTTTTCACCTCGTCGTTCCGATGCGGTGTCCTAAGCACCACCTGGGTGCGGAAAGGTAGGTTAGATTCGGTCGTGTACATAGTGTAGTGTAGTGTGTAGGCCGTTGTGAGGTTGCGAAGTCGGGGGATACAGCGCGAGCTGCTGCAAGTACAGCACAAGGCGCGACGCCCACGCCGCGCCGCGCCGCGCCGGAGACGCAGAGTGTTGACCGGGCACAGCGAGTCCGGTTCGGTTCCACGCAGCCTTGCGCCTTTATCTTTATACCGAGTGTGTCCTCTAAATGTCAACAGACGATTGCCAACTACCAGAATGTTATTTGTTAATAATCGTTTAACTGAATGTCGACAGCTGCTGCTTTGTTCCGTTACTAGAAAGATAGACGTGCTGTTAGAAAGAAAACGAATTAGAAATTCGTATTGAAAACAAAATTACTCCGTTGTCATGTTATGAAAGTATAAAAAAGATCAATCATTTCGGAGAAATTAATTTCGATTAAACGTCGTAAAAAATGAAAACTGGCAGAAGTTCGTAAAACAAGTTTGAAAGTTGAATTTTAAGACTCGAGGGTATTCATTTATCTCAAAACATTCTGCCTATTATCTATTATATGGCACTAAGTCAAAATTTGACTTATTAATATTTACGAGTTTGGAAAAGTACTCGACTTCGTAATTAAAGAGCATTGTGCTGTAATGCCTTACTTATAAACGGATGACCACCCGTGGAGTTGTCTATATATTCCTCCACTATTATGCGTTTATAAAATAATGCCTTACTTATAAACGGATGACCACCCGTGGAGTTGTCTATATATTCCTCCACTATTATGCGTTTATAAAATAATGCCTTACTTATAAACGGATGACCACCCGTGGAGTTGTCTATATATTCCTCCACTATTATGCGTTTATAAAATCTAAATTTGACTTATTAATATTTACGAGTTTGGAAAAGTACTCGACTTCGTAATTAAAGAGCATTGTGATGTAATGCCTTACTTATAAACGGATGACCACCCGTGGAGTTGTCTATATATTCCTCCACTATTATGCGTTTATAAAATCTAAATTTGACTTATTAATATTTACGAGTTTGGAAAAGTACTCGACTTCGTAATTAAAGAGCATTGTGATATAATGCCTTACTTATAAACGGATGACCACCCGTGGAGTTGTCTATATATTCCTCCACTATTATGCGTTTATAAAATCTAAATTTGACTTATTAATATTTACGAGTTTGGAAAAGTACTCGACTTCGTAATTAAAGAGCATTGTGATGTAATGCCTTACTTATAAACGGATGACCACCCGTGGAGTTGTCTATATATTCCTCCACTATTATGCGTTTATAAAATAATGCCTTACTTATAAACGGATGACCACCCGTGGAGTTGTCTATATATTCCTCCACTATTATGCGTTTATAAAATCTAAATTTGACTTATTAATATTTACGAGTTTGGAAAAGTACTCGACTTCGTAATTAAAGAGCATTGTGATGTAATGCCTTACTTATAAACGGATGACCACCCGTGGAGTTGTCTATATATTCCTCCACTATTATGCGTTTATAAAATAATGCCTTACTTATAAACGGATGACCACCCGTGGAGTTGTCTATATATTCCTCCACTATTATGCGTTTATAAAATCTAAATTTGACTTATTAATATTTACGAGTTTGGAAAAGTACTCGACTTCGTAATTAAAGAGCATTGTGATGTAATGCCTTACTTATAAACGGATGACCACCCGTGGAGTTGTCTATATATTCCTCCACTATTATGCGTTTATAAAATAATGCCTTACTTATAAACGGATGACCACCCGTGGAGTTGTCTATATATTCCTCCACTATTATGCCTTTATAAAATCTAAATTTTCCTAAACTTAAAATAAATTTTAACGAGCCATTAAAAGAACGTACATTTAAAATTTACAGAAGCAATACAGATTTCTTAAAATAGCAAACGTGGAATATGTAGGCATCCTTTGCGCTAACTGGCTGGCGAATACGTAAAATAAAACAAAAAGCAATTAGTTTTCACGAATTCTACATATCCTCTATACTGTATACACACACACACACGCACGCACGCACGCACGCACTGTATTATATATATATATATATATATATATATATATATATATATATATATATATATATATATATATATATATATATATATATATATATATATATATATATATATACATATATATATATATATATATATATATATATATATATATATATATATATATATATATATATATACATATATATATATATCATCATCATCATATCAGCCCGTTGAGGTCCACTGCTGGACAAAGGCCTCCCACTTCCGCCTCCACTCCTCCCGATCCTGCGCCGTCCCCATCCACTGTCTTCCAGCAAACTTCCTGATGTCGTCCACCCATCTCATGATATATATATATATATATATATATATATATATATATATATATATATATATATATATATATATATATATATATATATATATATATATATATATATATATATATATATATATATATATATATATATATATATATATATATATATATATATATATATATATATATCGCTCACTCCTTTCAAGAATGTCATAAATCAAAAATCGTAAATTTTCAGTTGTGCATGTTTTCGGAATGCCGGAATGAAAATGTACTATATCCCAGCAAAAGCGGCATATTTTTAACTTAATATTTACCAGCTACAGGGCAGAAAGTGTTGTTTTTGCATTTTGAAGAAAAGGTATTGTTTAATTATTATTTTAAATAAACCAAATATTTTACAAATGGAGAAAAAACCTTCAGGTTTTACCTAAAAAGATCTGTTGCACAGTAAAAAGTTCAGTAAGTGGCTTGATATTTATTTTTAATACATTGTATTATATTTTTAAAATTTAAAAACGTTCTCCTGAAAAATCAAGTTTTTTGATTTATGACGTTCTTGAAAGGAGTGAGCGATATGCTAGAGAAAATAATATTTTTTTTATCTTTTTAACTCCTGAAAATATCCTATCATGAAATTCATTATACAAGATTGAATATGAAATATTAAAGATAAACCTCTCATGTTGAATGCAATATGTACTAGTATTTCATTTTATGGAGATGTGAAACTAAAAAATAGAATACATCATAGTGTGATTATGCCATTACCTTGCCACGTTACTTGCTACATGGCTACACCATATAATCGACAGATTTATTGGATGATTCTACATACGACTACATACTTGTAGTATCTATGTAATATATAAATTTACATACGTACATCGAGGGAAGCAAAACTTCTCAACGATTCTTACTTAGTAAGCTGTAAAAAATAGTCCGGTTTTTATCTGTATTTACAAATCCTGATAAAATTCTCTCTAACTTTGTACCGAAAGCTCCATACAACAAAAGATATTAGGCCGATCAGCATCCCGTATATCGTAGCTTCATATAGCTAAAAGCATAATTTTTACGATATATTTTATGATATATACCAATATAAGAAGAAAAATATCGTTTTACTTCCTGGAAATAACGAAACACACGCGTAGCCTACGATAAAAATTGCGAAAATTTATAGTTCAACGACAGATTGAAAACGAGTGAGACCACGAGGGCTCTGTTCTTTTGCCATTCTTCGTTATGTTACAATAATTCACTTTTATAAAATACATGTATCAAAAAACAAACATTTAATTAACCTCACCGAAGATTATATTTGAAATAAAAGATAAATAAATTCAAATATAAATGTGTAGGTACCTACCTACAAATTGAACGACAAAATTCATTGACCCACGGATTTTTTTCTTTTGCATATTTATACCTATGTATTTAAATTAAATGATTTGTAACGCTTTCATTTTTTAATTATATTTATATATATATATATATATATATATATATATATATATATATATATATATATATATATATATATATATATATATGTATATATATATATATATATATATATATATATATATACATATATATATATATATTGAATGTGTTAAAAAAAAGATAGAACAAATAAGGATCGTAGTGTCAAACCATTTATGGTGAAAAATCATTACAGTACAGCTACAGGTTTTTGTCACAAATCGCAGCCGACTCGAGTTTCACCAGATTCAACTTGTTTAACAGTTAAGTATAGGGTATAGGCTATGTGCTCGTAAGTATCTGTCACTACTTATGTACATACTGTCTTATGTTTGTGACCATGTAGTGATGTGTATGTAATGTAGCTACGTATGTCTAGTTGGAGAAAAGTAGGTCTCCAGTCTGCTTCGAACTATTTACTTTTCAAATAAACTTTTTTTTTAAATACATATCAATTATGTTCTACCCGAAACATCTCCCTAAACATAATTTGGACAGTCGTTTTGAAACGAAATGCTTACAGTTTGATTTTGCTACTGAATTTTCAATCTGAAAAAAAAACAGTGTTGAGGTTAGGTACTCATATTTATTACTATTTTACTTTTGTTACTTTACTCTTGTTGCTATTTTTACTAAAATGTGTTTCGTGGTATAAGAAAAGAAATATTTTAGGTTTTTAATGTGGTTTTTAGAACCTCCTTAGCTTTTCACACAATCCATCTGACCAGACCGGCCTAGCGACTCTGGCGACCAGGGCGGACCGATGGAGTCGCTACTGTCTCCGAGGATTATCTTAACGATTCCAATCATGTGATTTTATTGAAGTCAACGGTAAAACGTCCGAGTTTATTTTTGATCGGATAAAAGTATAATTGATGCCGACGAGTACCCGAGTACTCTTTACGGAAGTAGAAACTTCACTTCGCGGGGAGTGACGGCGGCGAGAGAAAATATACTTTTATCACAAAGAACGGATACTTTCTAAACCAAATGTAGAGCACTCATAATTCATAATGAGGGACTCGATACTCGGAGTGTTCAGACACTTTCAGTTTCGCGCGAATGTCAGGTAACTCGCGAATTACATCTAAAATAATCAATTCAATTTCTGAATTAGTTAATAGAAGATTAAACGAGCTTTTAAGTATTAAATCAAAATATATATATCAAACAAAATTATACATAATCCTGCTTTAAGTATTTAATATAATTAGTATATAATACACTTCCCATGTTATTTTTTTTCAGAAAAACTATATAAAATCATAGTTTTCAACTCGTGCCTTGTGTTTTTATAAATTTACACATTTATTTTTCTAGCCTCCCACGAGTATACTGACGTGGTTAACGACAAAACCCGTTCACTGGTCAAATAAAATAAAAGTGGAAAAAAGAATATATAGTTATTGTTAAAATACATAGTTATTGTTTTATTATATAAAATGCAGTTTCACAAAGAAATGTCACTACAAGGCTAAAATCAAATAATGTTTAAAATAATACCAAGGAAAATGACGTAGCAGAAACTGAAAAAAAAACATAACCCTAGTAGTAAAATATTCGTTTTATATTTTGATATTTTCTATTTCTTTTCTTTCCTCTACACATTTGTTTGGTTCGTAACTAGGAATTCACGTTTCGCATTACAGTATTTGGTTTCGTCCTCGTTCGGACGTATAACGTATGGAAATCGAGGTTTTCGCATGATTATAGGAATTTATTTCAGGAACTGCGTAATAATTTAAGCCTTAAATACCGCGATTCAGTTTATGAATAAGGAATTCTTATTTACCCTGTGATCAAATTTTAAACTGACCGAGTACGTAATTTTTTTAAGGAAATTGTAATTTCCACTTTCTACACTTTGATAACACTTTTGCATTGATATGCTATAACTTATGCCAAAATCTTTTCGTTGTTGACTACTTACGTAAACGTATAAATAATTTTAAAAATGATTAGTTTGAAACGGTAGCGTGCCGCTATGGAGGATTAAGTAACACTCGCGGTATGCGCTCTCGTATTTACGTGTTGATATACTCGATACAATATTATGCATTTCACTATACGATATTAAAATAGCTCGGTTCCGGGCTAGTCGGCTGGAAGAATTCGTGTCTGCTGTTCTAGTCCTTCCATGCTCACAAGTTGTCCAGCCCGGCTAAGTCTGTCGCGACACATCGCATCCTTAAAATATTTTTTTTTTATTTATTTTATTTATTCGGGAATCGGTGAGCTTATTTCGGGTTAAAGGGGCTCTGATAGTGCTTAACGAACCCCACCTATATCGTTACTCTCGCCATCTCGTCATCTCGTCATCGCCACCACCTTAACATCGCCATTATTAAACAGAGAACATCCCCATTTAGAATTTCAGTTACAGACAAAACATACGCAAAAACTTGCGTTACAAATGTTTTCCGAGACACGTGTTAGGTAAACGGATCAATTTTCCAAACATTACCTCGATGTGTGTTCATTGTGTGCGGATTAAAATAAGATGACCACGAGGAGGTACCTATCGACCATCATCAGGTGTATACACCGATATCTTAGTAGACTAAAAGATCGGTGATCGGTAGTTTAGCTACGATAGTAAATATAAAAAAATAAGCATATACTTATACATAAACATGCGCCATAGATACAAAATTCTATTGTAGAATATTTTTTTATTCATAATAAAAATTATTCTACACTAACTTTAGATTAAAAACTATAGTTTTGAGAATAATAATAAACATTTTTGTATTATTTCAAAAATATATGAAAAAAACTTATAGCAGTAATATTGGGGGCTTTTCTTAACATACAACAAAGGGCTATTTAATTAAACTGTGAAATATGAATCTCTCGATAAAATTAAGGGGAAAATTATGGAAGTGATTAGAATAGATGTTGTTGTAGTTTTTTCTTACTTATTGTATCTATAGATATATTTAAAATCATTTAGGGGTAATCGGGGAGGTTTTATAAAATCACAGTAAAAGTATTTAGCATTTTTTCGGTGTAGGATTTTAATAATTTAATATGATTTTACACCCGTTAAAAACTTAATAAAAACCTTATTTCCGGAACTGAATTAGTATTTATAAGAAATAAACAATCATAACTCCTTCCACCTTTATTTTATTTGGCCAGCGACCAAGTTTTATTTAACATTGTTTTTTTAAACAGTGAAAAAAGGCTATTTAGTGGTTTTATTTCTTTTATGAAATGAGTTCCTCCAAGAAAATTCAGTAACAACTTAAACCTAATAATATTTTGTTATGGAAAAGATTATTGAATAAAAATATTTATTATCAAGCGGTAAATAGTTGAAATGACACTCGGTAACTCTGATACATACATATTATGTAGGTCTAAACGTTAATACAAAGGAGTAATAAGATTTTAAAATTATCTAAATGATTTATCCAAAGTAGTTCAAGGCTCGGTGAACTCTACTTAGTCGTGTGGGATGCAAAATGATACATTTGAATATTGCGTGACTTCTCGGTGCAATATTCGGCGGCTGCAGATTTTTGTTTAACGCATAAACTCTCAAAATCCCTTTGTTTAGAAAACAGGAAATGATTAGACGTAAATAAATAATATTCCGTTCAATTCGACTCATAACAAGATTTCGTGACGTGTCTCGCAGCACTTGGCGAAGGAAGTCGTACGCGTCGTCTCCGTCACAAGGCAAACGGTTGGAAACATTTTAATCTACGTTTACCTAACCTTTGGCTAACCGAATAACAAACGTAACCTCCTTCCTTCGCGATCCTTGAATTTTTAAATGTCCAGTGGCAAGCCTCAGATCATTATCTGTTTTTTTTTTTAATGAGTTGATTACATTTAATCGACTCACAAAAAAAGTTTTGTACTGACATTTCTTCATGGAACTGCATTTTTTCATAGTAAATAAACAACTATTTAGTTTTTCCACCTTTATTTTATTTGATCAGTGGCCGGGTTTCGCGGTTACCGACATCACCAATCTGATGATGCCGGTAACGACTAAACACGGTCATTGTTCGAATGAAATAAAAGTGGGGAAAATATATACATACTAATGTAGTTGTTTTATTTTACAATCAACTCGCAACTAAAATCGTCATCTTACCATTAACTACTTAGTATTAACTACAACCGGGCAATTTCAAAATGGCAACTGATGGAAAATCTAAATTGAAATGTTTCCTTATTCTGTTAAAAACTAAATTGTCGAGTTTGAGTAAAGGAAATTGTAAGTTTTGTATGTGTTGCGTGAAATGAAGGATACCTACCTTCCCATAGGAATGTTGCGGAGCGCTCCAGTGCGTGGTCTCGAGCTGCGCGTGCTGCTGCAGGCCCTGCTGGTCGCTGGTCCACTCGGCGCGGCGCACCGTGGGCGCCATCAGGGGCGCCGCAGCGGCGCCGGCCCCCGAGCCGGCCTCCCGGCGCGCCAGCATCGCCGCGCTGGGCGGGTCGATCGTTCGCTGTACTCGGCTGTGGCGGCAGCTTCGGCTCTTCGCTCAGTATCTGCGAGATAACAGCGCGTAAGTCTTTCGCTACATATTGTCATATTGTCCGACCCACGAAGAGCGGAAGGTTCGACAGAAGACGACTATAGTGTCGAGGACATCCGAAGATTCCTCCTACACGCGTTGGGACATGAGACAGCGGATCATAGATTTATCCAACGAGTTACGACATGTAAAGTAACATAAAACAAACACAGTATAGATGCGACATTTATCGTAAAAATACATTAAAGTGTAACAATTATCAGCTGGTATTATAAGCCAGGTCCAAACATGGCCCAGATCTTTATTCTCTGGGATAAAAACAATTTCATATTTTATGGGTTTTTCCGATGACATTAGTAACTGATTTTAAAATGCTAAAGTGGTTAGACACAAAAGTCCTTAGTTTAGATCAGAGGTTCCCAAACTTTTTGTCTCGTAGACCCCTTGCCATGTTTTTCGATTTTGGGTAGACCCCCCCCCGCCTTACCTGATATTGATTTTTAGCAAATTAATTAACTTCAAAAGTATTTTTGACAGTCGATATATGTAGTGCTCACTTTGAAATATTTAAATTTATAACGGTAGTGAAGTATAGTGAAAATTAAAAAGCACACATGTTAGGTTTGATACATTTATTCAATAAATTCAAATTAAAACATAGACCCCTTGCATGTTTTCGTAGACCCCTGGGGGTCGTTGTAGACCACTTTGGGAGTCGCTGGTTTAGATAAATAAATATACAGTATGTATGTATGTATGTAGTTGACGCGTTTGGAATCGACCTTCTGGGCGACGCGCGACGATTACATAGGAAAGTAAACTTTTTAACTGCATAGTGTAGATAACGTTACTTTACTTATGGATGTTTATTTCTAATGACTTAGGAATTATAAAACCAGTTATCGGTTCGTATTGTCTGGAAGTTAAAATTACCGAAAAAAATATAAATATTCGTTTTTACCAAACAGAAGTAGAGTTAATCACTACATAGTTAAAACGTTAACTTCCACGCGTATTCAATACAGTGTCCCGGTATTCCATACGAAAGTTGAAGCGTAGGCCGTGTAGATAACTTTAACTTTAATTCTATTCGGCAAAAAACAAATACGAATTAATTTTCTTTTCGATATCATTAATTTCCTGACAAAACTGATGGACAACCGTTTTGCAAAGTCGTTAAACATAAAAGTTCAGAAGTAAAGGTAAACTTACATTCGGAAGATATTTAATAAAAGCTAATAACACAACGTAGACAACGCGTTATATTTTCACTATAATTCTAGCCTTGGACTCGGTCCAGTCGAATCTTGTAACACGTCCATAGCCATCTAGGCAAGATTGTGGCAATACAAGACAATGTTTTCAGTTCTTCCGTTCTGACCTCGAGGATTTTACGATTCTGAAGTTAGGAGGAAAGAGCAGATGAAACTCAACCCTCGAACACCAGTCGAAGGCCTCAAAGACTTCAGACAAGTCTTATAATATAATTTTTATGTTCGAACTTTATGTTTTACATTTTGTCATCAGTATAATAAAATCTAAATTTACACTGCGATGTGTTATGTGCTACCTTTTACAAATTGTTTACAATGGAGATATTTTTAAGAAGGTCATTATTATCACAGCTGTCATAATAATATTACTTACCTACTTACACTTTTCATTATCTACCAAATTGAATTCTAATATTTCTCCACAGCTGACTATTATTGTTAATTGTACGAGAACATATAGATGAGATTCAAACGATATAAACGGGACAGGTTTTGTACTTTTGTTTGGTTTTTATGCGAGACGTGAAGTATTTTCTTATTTTTTTTTACCCAGAAGTGACATATAGGTTTCTATATAAATCTGAGTTGTCAGTCGATAATTGTATACATATTAAGTAGTTCGCGATGTGTACTGGTTGGTGTAACACAAAATAAAAGAATCAGTCCTACTTCCTAGTGGGAGACAACAAATAATATCGTCCCACGGATTAACTCACCTAACACTAACAGGCGTCGGGCACAGCAGTCATTTGGTGATGGACTATGAAATAACATTGACGCGAAGGTTATGCGAATTTAATATTCTTCGTTATAATAATAAGGCTCAAACAATGTTACGGTATAAAGCATCGGAGTAATTATGTAGCCAGACATTATGTAGTAATAGACAGTGAACAAGAGAGCTACAGAGCTCGTAGCATCTTCAGGGTTTCACGGCCACGATTGCCGAGTCGAGTCGATGACTTCATTTTCTGTCGATTCGGAACGTTGCGGTGCATTCACATACACCATACACATGTAACCTACTTAAACAAACACATCAATCATCTTAACAAATCGTAATCGCAACCAACCCGGGAGCTGTTATTCACCGAAGAGAAACGAACTGACATTCCTATTCTTCATTTTAATTATCATTCACATATTGTGATATCTTATATTATATCCTAAGGTTAGTCGCGTACTATCCTTACAGGTAATATTGACATGGACATGACCCTTTGTTCTCTGTTGTTGCACGTGGAGCGCCTTCCCGGCTGCCGGTGCGCGGTGTTGCGAGTTACGGCGAGAGATTGATTTGGGCAAGTTTCGGTGTTCGTGGGCCGCGGAGGCGGCCAGGCGCCCCCGCAGCGCCCGATTGCGGTTCGAGGCTGTGTCCCGACGACTTCGGGCTCCGGTACGACGAAAGGGGACACCCGAAGTATGGCGGCGTGAGGTTAGCGCGATTTTACAACTAAAAACTAGCGAGAGTGAATCACTTTCATTGTGTGTAATTACCCGACCCTGCACACTATTACAGCTCTGCGCACGCGCGTGCCAACACAAAAGTATTGGAATGTCAACAATGCTGTAGAAAACTAATTACCTTTTTTTAATAATCATTTTAAGTTTTAAAGAAAGTGATTTAATACGAGAAGAGTTTTGCAATAATTCGTTGTACCGAATGGCGTTACTCCAACTATGGCCTATTATGACGCTGTGATGATCCCTTGTCGCTCGTCTGTGATCATTCCATGTCGCTCGTCTTATTTTATTCGATAATCGTTAGGAGGAAATGGATGAAGTATTTGACAGGATGTCGAAGTAAAATACAATGAAATAGAAAAATATAGAAAAATTATATACTAAATACCATACAGTAGGGATTCTTGCCTCTTGTTGCCTTATTTACTAAAGCGCATTTACGTGGGCGAAACATCGACTACATCGGAACATTTGCCTTTTAAGATTTCTCCGTCTGCCTTTATAATAACACGTCCGTAGAATCTACACAAGCAGGTAGACACGTTACGTGCAATTATTGAAATTATTCAGCATTAAATTAAATATACTTTTGAAATAATGTGCTCGACTTGCTTTACAGACTAAAACAATAGGCAATCAAAAAGTGAACCGAAATAGTCTTAAATATTTATTATAACGCCACGCGAACAATGTAAGAACTCTCTTCTTTTCACTCAAAACTTGTCGCTCTTCCAAATAATTCAATCAAACTCCATTTAACGTTTTCATCTATTATTATTTATATTATATTAACATCGATAATCGTGATAATTTAATAAACCACCACATACAATTAAACTCTCATGAAAATATTCATAAAATGCCTTTGTGTTTATGGCATTTTACAAATGGTAAACATAATAATATATTTATGTTCACCATTTGTTATGGATAAAAAATTATACATACAAGAAGTGTTTTTTTAGTGAAAATTTTCTAAGGAGAATCGTAGTGTAAAAATGAAAACAAAATTGAGCTTGTGT
>NW_028282763.1:0-12136 GCF_059751285.1 Brachycentrus maculatus
CAAGTAAGTAGGTACTGTTCGCACGACATTATCTGCGCGTCTCTTCGCAAATGAAGTTTTAACAATGGCATTTAGTCACTAAACAGTGTCACGTGTTAAGCTAATCCTGAAGTATTCCCCTAAACTCTTCCCCCAGTGCCAGATCTAGACATTTGGGGACTAGAAATATAATGTATTTTGGGACCCTTTAAATTAAAAAAATCCTAACAAAATAAAAGAATAATACTCACTTATAAAAATATTTTTATTTTTTCTCTATCTGTCTCGCTAGTTGTACTAACACTTTCAGATAAAAACAATTAAAAAAAAAACCTAAGTAAAAAGAACTTCACCAACAAGACACACAAGGTGGCTTGACTCTGCAAAAACATATGTTAATTATGTTTTAAGGTGACCACAAAAGATAATTTTTGAAAACATTTGTAGTTTTTAACACTTATAGTGTGAAATAAAACTCAATGAGTGGCTTAATACAAGTGTTTAATTTTTAATAATCAACATGTCATTCCACAAATTTAATGCCAAATCCTTGAGCGACCTTATCTCAAACTTACAGTTGTTTTCGAAACTAGTCGTGTAAAATAAATTTCAATTAATGATCTAATACGAGTGTTTTATTTTTAATAATAAAAATTTGAGATAAACATTTACTTATTTACTGTGATTCCAACCCTGGGCCCCTTTTGTATTGTACGCCCGAAAGCTCATATAATTTCAGAAGATTCTAGATTGGGCACTGGCTCCGGTTTCCCTACAACCCAGTAATCTAAGCACTTAACCTAATTTTTTTAACGTAGCTATAATTAAATCTAATAAATCCGCTTAATATTTAACCAAAGGAAGGGGATGAAATATTCTAGAGCAAATTTCAAACGTTAAGATCGTAAGTGAGCGGACATTTTTCATCTTTTCTTGGGTTCATTTCAACAAGGGATGACAGAAAGTTGGAAGTTTTTTCACAGATTTTGTTACCCCTTAGTAGATTAAATCTACAAAGATCTAGATGAAGATTAAAACTATTATCTTGATAATTCTCTTGGTTAAAAATAATATTTTTATGATGTAAATGAACATCTCATCACGGGTTTTGCCTAGTGAGACGTTCATCAAAAACTAAAAAGTATTTTAAAAAAACATTGAAATAAAAAAAAAAATAATCTGGAGTATCATTTTAGTTTAGTATCAGTTTTATATTAAGAATATATTTGTGGAGGTTTTCACCAAAAAGTTACATTTCAAATATACACAAAAAATCCTTTAAATGCAAATTTGTTCTGTTTACTGTATTATGTCTAAATATTAATTAAAGTTGCGACAAAACATGACCAATCCTATATTAAAACAAAATGAAATCAATAAATCGCACTAAAACTTTACAATTTTACAAGCAAGAATCCCTGATTACTTGAAATCATTTGTAATGGAAATGTAACGTTTTGGTGAGGACCTCCACATATGTATAGTATGAGTACTATATGCGATCACATTCCGTACACTTGAATGGATTAAAAATCAATTAATACTACAAATTTACATAAATGCAATATTATCTTCAAACACCGGAACTTGCAAATATGATCTGTTTACTGTATTCTATCGAAGTATTAATTAAAGTTGCGACAAACCGTGAACAATCCTGTATTAAACCAAAATAAAATCATTAAATCGCACCAAAACGTTACAATTTTATAAGCTAGAATCCCTGATTACGTAAAATCATTTATAATGGAAATGTAACGTTTTGGTGAGGACCTCCACATACGTATAGTATGAGTACTACATGCTATCACATTCCGTACACTTGAATGGATTGAAAAATCAATTAGTAGGTACTACAAAATTTGCATAAATGCAAACATTATTGCACATTATTTACAAACACCGGAACTTAATATGAACTTAATATCACTTTTCTTGATTACTCTAAATCATTTATAATGGAAATGAAACGTTTTGGTGAGGATCTCCACATTTGCAAGTACTAGAGCGGTTTCCCCCATTCATTTCTGATATAGATATCCACGATCCCTGAATACAAATGTAGCCCGGGACGAATCGGCGTAGCATTGCAAATCTATTTATTTTCAGGTCTAACGTTCGATATCGCTTCAATTTACTAACCGCATTTGGAGATTTGGACCAACTTCGGAAGCACTTTGCTCAAATTAAGAACGAACGTAAAGCAACTCGGGATTTGGTTTCCATTGATGTGTAGGACCACGAAAATTAAGCCATCCATTACGTATAGGCAATCGGAATAATATAAAATAAATAAATAAACAGTATACATATTTATTTATAGGATAAAATAACGTATAAAATAAGTATGTATGTTATTTTTGACATCTCATCAAAGATGAAGAAGAATATGGAAGTCTGGGCATTTACGGGGCTGACTGGCTTAATTTTATCGATAATGCTTATCTCAGCTTTGCATTCCTTCCTTATTTCACTATTCGAACATCTATCATACTTCGTTTTGTCACACATTCTTCTGAGAGATCGCATTTCGACTGCATTCAGTCTACCAACTCCATGTTTCACTTCCATACATTGGAGTTGGAACCGTTGTGTACTGCCAGTTTAGCTTTCGCTGGCTTTAAGTCTATTTGTGTACCTACCTAAATATTTTATATCGTCTATTTTTCTAAATGTACTTCGATAATCTAATCATTTCTTAATGGAGCTCTCCGATATTCTATATGCAGATTAATCTGCAATTATACAATACAATACGTACGGACATAATAAAGGGCTTCCGGGTCAAAGCTGAGAGGAATAATGAACGTAACACGATACACCCACAATTAGTGGACTGTACCGCACTCTCTTTAGTGCCCTCATCCAAATGTGTTCATTTCAAACTAGTAACTATTACAAAATTACATATTCACTTACAGCCAACCCGGTAAGTGATATCATTATCTGGATAATCTCCAATTAGGAGTTATTTTTAAAAATAACTCCTACAACACTGGCCAACAATTTACAACTTTTATTGCGTAACTGGCGTGAAAATACCTGATGTTTATGCACTTTGCATAGCTGAATAAAAAAACAAAAGCAAAAAAAATGTAGCACGTCAGATTTTTTAGCTATGGATATTTTTAATTCTGATATTGACTGAAGTTTATCTTATTTTTATGTTTAAATATACTCGTATATAAACATATAATGCTATCGTTTTTAATATGAATAAGTTAATATATTTCCACTGTTACTCCATACTTATCAATACTTTTTTTTAATTCCTTAGACTAAAACATGTTTAGATACTAACCACTATTACGGTTTCAACGTATGGGGTCAATACAAACAATAATATGACTGTAACATCAATACTTGACGTGATACAAGCTTGTCACCATACACAGTCTTTGAATAAGAACGATTAACTAAGTCCAAATCAGTCAACGAAATTTCAGTTACAAAATCATTGTTGGCAAGTGTAATTGGAAATAATCCATACATATTTGTGAACCAGTATTTGGACACACTCAAAATATTGTAAATTATAAATTGAGTGGTCTAATTATAAGCCAAAAATAAAAATGGAAAGTGTATTTTCTAGCGTTTCTAGAGTATATGAATATAATCCAGGATTCGGACCTCACATACAAATGAAACAGTTTCTGCTCAATAACAAAGCTTCTTTCATCTTACCATAGATGTCTCTAATGAAATTCTAGTGAATTTAAGCAGTATGCTTTGAATTTGAACAATATATATAGAAATTCCAAAATTTTGATGAATGTGGTTGTCAATCATCTGTAGAATTAGTGAATGTTACACGTGTGTAAAGTGATTACTAAAACCAGCCTATGACGATCGTAAGCCCCGTAAATGCCCAAACTTCCATATTCTTCTTCATCTATGTTGAGATGTCAAAAAAATATATTATTATGTTATTTTAGGTATTACCAACCAACGATATTATTTTATTAGTAAATAACATTTACGAGTATATAGGAAATTTAATCGCTCAGTAAATAAATTATAAATGTTTTTAGATAAATTAATAATCGCTTTGGAAATTTTAACTTCTGAAATTAATTCCCACCTTATTTAATACATCGTTAAAAAACCGACAATTCGCGTTTATTTTATATATTATTTATTGGTTTGACATTAACTTTGTGGAATAAAAGGATGATTTAAATTTAACCCTTGTCACACGAGAAAAAAAACATATTGGTCTCTAGCAACGCAAGGAATTTGTAGCAAAATATGAAAAAAAAACTATGATATTCTTAGAAAACTACTTTTTTTTGGAAAGGTAGCAAATAAAAATGCTTATTTGTGTTTACAAATTTATTATAGAAAGTAAGTATTTATTAAGGCAAAAACTGCAAATTTTAGTTTGTATAATTCCTTAAAGTGTGGTATTTTTCAAAATAACCACTCAAATGCATCCTCGGATTTCCAGGACAAGTATCACAATACTCGCCGGTCTCCCGCCATTTACTGCCTTTTTTAGCAGACCACACAGTCCCTGTTAGGACCTTTCCTAAAAATGTGCAGTTTTCCATTGAGCCTAGTCTCTGATGGAGTGCAAGTAGATGGCCTACTTCGAGGCTTTTTGTACTCACCTACTAACTGATGAACCAAAACTTTTATAAACTTTAAATGGCTTAATGGTTTTTCGTTATTTATATTTTTTATAGATTTATACGAATTATACAAATTTATGAAACACATCTCCATCCCTCAAAAAAAAGTTTGCGTCACAATTTCAGGGATTTCCTAAAAAAAAAAACAATATGAAGATGCATATTGTAAAGATCAATCCCAGAAATGCCCAAAATCCTTGGACCTTAAGTTCACGCCAATTCTGCCAAATGAAACCCGAAGATAATTCCTTGGTTTTTATGTTAGTTCATTTTATTTGTTTCCTTTACATTTTCATTGGCAAGTTTATCAGTAAAGAACAATATAAAAAATGTAAAAAAATATTTGAATAAATAACTGCGTATTTATTGTAAAAAAAAAACAAAAAATATGTAGCACAATTCAGAAGCAACTAACTGTAAACATGAAGAAACCTGTGCACCTTTGGGCATTGTACCCAATAAAATGTATGAATGACTATTGCTCATGGCGCCTAACGAGTGGAATTAGAATTTTATGTGGCGCTGTGTGAAATTTTATGTAGCCTCTCGAGTGATAAGGGTTAAAAATAAAAGTACTTATGCAAGACCATTTTTTAGATTTATTAATGCAGACACGACTACTTATAAGAACTATTAACGTTCTTATCAACAGGAAAAATACAAAAGCAATAAAAAAAAATGTCTTCATCAGTTAATGAGAACATCTCATAACTACATAAATTTAAAAAATTCGAGAAGTGTTTTATTTAAAATATGTATCTCTTTAATATGAGGATAATAAAATTTTGCAGAGATAAGCACTCTGAAAATTTTCGCAAGAATGGTTAACATAATTAAATAAAAATTTTAATGTTCGTTTGTTCAAAATATTAAATCTCTAAAGTTATTCACCCATTGCTTTAAAATTTCGATACGATGTCGCATTCATATATGTACGTACGTGTTTTTGTTTTGTCTACAAGTATATTGTGGTAGAGTGGGTTCGAACCGAAAAACTCTGACTCAAGAGTCCGCGACACTAGCCATGGGACCACAACCCGACACTTATTTTATATCACCCTGGACTGACTGATATTTGAAGCGCAAGATTAACCACTTCATCTTCATATAATCAACAACCAACATAACATTGCATCATATCGATGCAGTGCTCTATGCACCATTGAGTGTCGATGAGGGTAAGAAGAAAAAATAAAAGGTTTTTTACGAAGCCAACAGTTAATTTCTTGGTTAACATTTTACATTTCTTTATTATTTTACTTGCAATTTCGGTTCCATTTTTTTGTTACGGTGATTTATTACGAATAGTTCTAAGGTCAGTAACATTCCTTACTTACTTCTCCCTACATTCACAAAATTTGAATTTGAGTAAGGATAAGGCTTGCGAGGCTTTTGCCAAATCATTAAGGGGAGAAAAATAATCTCAACCGCCCACAAAGTCAATAACAAGTTACTACCTTCATTATACTGAAATTTGATGCTCTCAATGTGCCATTAGAACTGAATGCTTTACGGGATACGTGGGTTGAGAGACGCAAAATTCTGAATAGTACATATTTTTATTAGCAAGAATTGGAAAATGGAATTATATGAAATGAAATTTGACAAAAAACTTTTTTTGTAATACCTATTGATTCTTCTTCTTCTTCTTTTTCTTCTTTTAACGCTTTTAGTTTTTATACGTCGTTATAAGTACCGCATCACATCGTTGCAGTACTACATTGATCGAAGAATAAGAAAATATGTAACTTGGTATGTCAAATCTAGTTTTGTTTTTAATCAGGCAAAATTGTTTCAACAGACTGTCAATTTGACAGATGACAATTTTCCATTTCACCATGAATAGACTGACGTCAGAACAGCGCTTGCAAATTGTGCAAAATTATTTTTAAAATCATGTTCCGGTTCGCCAAACTTTTCAACGCAAAATTTTCTTCATCGATGAGGACATTTTTGGTTAAATGGCTGTGTCAATATGTGGAATCGCCGAATTTGGAGTGAAGAAAACTCAAAAGCCTTTGTCGAGACGCCCTTACATCCATTAAAAGTCACTGTTTGGTGTGCTTTATGGGCAGGTGGAATCATTGGCCCACATTTTTCATTCAAGACAATGCAGGCCAGAATGCTACGGTCAATGGAGAGCGCAATACAGAACCGTAATAACTGACTTTTTCGTACCTCAGTTAAATGGCATTGATGTGACAGATCTGTGGTTTCAACAAGATGGCGCAGGATGCCACACGACGGGTGCCACCATAAATTTATAGGAAAAATGTATTAAATTTCAGTGTATCGTATCTGAATTTACACAATGTGAGGAGAAACTTATTCCCCATTCAGAAACTTATAATAGCGTAAAAAAGTAAACATTCATATCCCAACTATCTCGAAAGGGTTATAATTAATAAACTTTAGAATTGGCGCCGCGATAAATTTATCGGTCGTTTAACACTCTAGCGACCGATGACCATTAAAAGTTTAACTTATAAATCTCTTACACATTTTCATATATTTTTAGCCTCGGGCTTTTCCAATTATGCTTATACGAGTATTCAAATATAAACTGTGTTTTCAATTATTGCAAAGTATTTTTTGAGGTTCCGATAAATCGAGATTTTTTAAATAAAAGGTTAGATGAGAAGTTAAAATCTAATTTTTACACGTGGAATTCTTCTCCTTCTAACATTTATTAGCACCCAATGGTACATAGGGTACTGTATCATATAAAAACAGTGTCATTTTGATCGTTAACACATGAAGGAAAGGTGATTAGCCCTGCGCATCAGGTTCCAGTCCAGGGTAATATTAAATTAATATTAGAGTGAGAAATCACTTATATTTATTTAACCCCCTCTAAGAATCGAACCCAGGGGGGGGTCAAATAAATATAAATAATTTTTCTGGTAGAAACGTCTATTAAATGAATTAAATTGTAATATTTTTTAATGTAACTAAAGTGAATAAATAAATAAAAAATAAATAAAAAAACATCTATGTGATCGTTTATAATATGGAGGCTAGTCCCACGTTTCAAGTATCAAAATGCTAAGAATTATTCAATATAATAACCCAGGACCTACAAAACCGTAGCCAAATGTGCTAACCACTGCCTTCATAGACAGATAAATAGTTTAAACAGCTATTTTAATTTCTAAAGCACCGCGTTAAAAACGATATAATAAATTTATTTGTATTACCCTTTTCTTTTAATGTTGTTACTGCAAACACATAAATGTTGAACGCTTCAAGTTTATAGTTCCTTAAACCCGAAGGATAATTATCCTTTTTCTTAATTATATTTGCAGATATAAAGAAATCGTCCAGTCATCGCACTTTTGAATTCCCTTTTCGGTTAAAAACAATCTCATTCACGACGATATCCTTAAACGCATAGCCAAAATGGCTTTCCTGAAATATCACTAAATTCATCTTTGTCTTCGAACTGACTCTCAAATGACTCTCAGAATTAATTATAAAGTATGACATCTTGGCACTTGGAGGCGGGACCGCGCGGGAACAAGGCAAAAATGCGAGTTTTCAGGAATATTCACCGAATAGAATTGCTAACTTTCCCCAGTGAAATTAATGATGACGTTCTTTCAGGCGCAAATTAATATTTATACGGGGAAATTGAATTTTTAGTATAATATTTCTCATTTCCTGGCTGGCAAAATTTTGTGGTTAATAAAAGCTAATTAATTGGCTTGGAAACGGACACCGGCTCTTTACACTTAGAGAGGTGTATTGCTTTAAAGATATTGTTTTTTTAGTGACTCGTACATTTATAAAATATATATATATATATGTATATATTTATATATATATATATATATATATATATATATATATATATATATATATATATATATATATATATATATATATATATATATATATATATATATATATATATATATATATATATATATATATATATATATATATATATATATATATATATATATATATATATATATATATATATATATATATATATATATATATATATATATATATATATATATATATATATATATATATATATATATATATATATATATATATATATATATATATATATATTTATATATATATATATATATATATATATATATATATATATATATATATATATATATATATATATATATATATATATAGATATATATATATATATATATATATATATATATATATATATATATATATATATATATATATATAAATATATATATTTCTTAAAAAAGACAAATTTAACTTTTTTTTAGAACTGAAAAGGATGTTCTCCGAATATCTTCTTCAAACCTTTATCCACACCCCAATGGTGCATAGGGCACTGCATCATATAAACGCAGTGTTATCTTGATCGTAAAACATGAAGGAAAGGTGATCAGCCATCCGCTTCAGGTATCAGTCCAGGTATATATATATAAAACTCTTATCCGCACCCAAATGGTGCATAGGGCACTGTGTCATATAAACGCAGTGTTATCTTGATCGTTTATACATGAAGGAAAGGTGATCAGCCCTCCGCTTCAGGTACCAGTCCATGGTAATTTTTAATAAATATTACAGTGAAAAAAATCACTAATATTTATTTTACCCCCCTTGGGAATCGAACCCGGGACCTCCAGAACGGTAGCCGAGCGTGCTGACCATTACACTACGGAGGCGGACAAAAGTCCAGGTAACATTGTATAAATATTAGCGTGAAAAAATCACTTTTTTAATTAATGTTTTACTTAGTAAATACCACTATTTCTTAAAATCTACTGTGAAACTTGTTTCGATGTATTCCGCATCATTTTCAAACACCGTGTGAAAATGATGCGGAATGCATCGAAACACGTTTCACAATAGATTTTAAGAAATAGTGGTATTTACTAAGTAAAACATTAATTAAATATGGATAGATTTTACCACAAAGTGACTGCCGAATCAATTAATGAAAATTGAAAAAATCACTTTTATTTATTTGATCCCCTCCTGGGAATCGAACCCAGGACCTCCAGAAAATAAAAACAATTACGTAAAATATTACCTTGGTTTTAAGAAGAAAAAAATTGCGTGCTAATATCTATCTTGCCTTAAATATAACAATATGTTAGTCCCAGTTGAATTTTTTCTATATTAAAAATTGCAAATTTATTTTTAAAAATATTTATAGTTTCACCGCAGTCTACATTAAAGAATCCATTGGGATGCAATTTATTTAATTACGACGGAAGAACACACCAAATTAATTATAAATCAACAATTCTATTATCCTAACGGTAAATGCAAACTATTGCATAATTAACATATTTTCCAAACAATCATCTACCCAAAAATAAATTAATCAAATTTCCATTGCCGATCTCTCTGTGTATTATTCTTTCATTATTAAATATGCACTCATGAAAATACCGAGAATTTTTAGTTGTTTTTTAATTAGCATATATTTAATATATTATTAGATTAAAACCAATATTTTTAGCTTTCCCATTTTTTTATTTGACCAGCGACCGGGTTTCGTCGTTACCGACATCATCAGACGGGTCAAGATCTGATGATGTCGGTTACCACCAGTCTGATGATGTCGGTAACGACGAAACCCGGTCGCTGGTCAAATAAAAAAGTGGAAAAGCTAAAAATATTGGTTTTAATCTAATAATATATTAAAAATGTAATTCCATCACGAAGTGTCAGTGGATAATATAGCATATATTTCTTCACAAAATGAGGTGGATGTGGTTGGTAACAGGAACAGAGGGAGACCCAGGAAAACTTGGTATTTTCAAGTATTTCAAATAATCGGCGGGTACGAATAGGGAGATAAACGAATGGATGAGACAAAGAATGTGTGCAAAGACAGAGTAGTGATGCATTCTTTTCTCTCTGCCTACCCCTGCGGAGAATGGAGATTGTTAGTTAGACAGTTTATAATAATAATTGCATTATTATTATTTATCTGGTATAATATACTAGTGCCATCTACGAAAAATATTCACTAAACCAACAGAACAATGTAACGAGAGAAAAAAATCTTGCTATATATCATTCTTTCTTTCAACAACAGATGTCTCTGAGGCCATATATTGGAAATAATTTAATTCTCTTTATACTCCTACTTTCATGTCACTCTCATACACTATTGTTATTAACAACATATTGAGTGTGTACAAATACTTGTTCACAAATCTGTATTATCTCCAATTAAGAGTTATTTTTCATATTATTTAGTAATATGAAAGATAACCCCTACTTGGAGATAATCTGGATTTGTGAACAAGTATTTGGACACGCTCAAAATGTTGTAAATAAATTAGCTAGTCAAATTATAAGCAAGAAATAAAAAAATGAAAAGGATATTTTCTAGCGTTTCTTATGTATGTGATTATAATCTTGAATTCGGACCTCACATACAAATGAAAGAGTTACTGCTTAATAAAAAGCTTCTTTCATCTCACCATAGATGTCCCTAGTGAAATTCTAGTGAATTCAAGCACCATGTTTCGAATTTGAACAATTTATGTATATCGAAGTTCCAAGAATTTGAGTTGTGTGGTTGTCAATCATGGGTAGAATTGGTGAATTACACGTGTATAAGGTGATCACTTAAACCAGCCTATGACGGTCGTAAGTCCCGTAAATGCCCATACTTCCATGTTCTTTTTCATCTTTCTTGAGATGTCAAAAAATAATACACTATAGTATAGTATTCAAGAGAGTTCCTAAATATTTCAAACAAGTATTTATTTATTTTTTCTAATTATTTATTTATATTTTATTTTACACTTAAGTCCCGGGTTCCATTCCCAGGGAGGGAGGTCGAATAAATATAAGTGATTTTTTCACTCTAATATTAATTCAGTATTACCCTGGACTAGTACCTGAAGCGGAGAGCTGATCTCCTTTCCTTCGTGTGTTAACAACGATCAAGAAAATACTGCGTTTATATGATGCAGTGTCCTATGCACCATCGGGTGTTGATGAGTGTCTGAAGAAAAACGAATATACATAAATACAAATTACATATTACAATAATGTGCCTTCACTCAGTTTCCCCGTGCCGAGGGCACATTTTAACATTAATACTTATTTATAAAACTATGTTGGTGAAATAAGGAAAGAATGCAAAGCCGAGATAAGCATTATGGATAAAATTAAAAAAAGTGTGTCGAAATGGTTTGAAGGGTTGATGGCTTTTTTCTAAATAAGAAAAAACTCCAAATCTCAGCACTTAAACGGCAAAGAACTGCGCATTGTCAAAAATAAGGCTTTGAACTTGGCAGAGACACCCATTTTTGTGGCGTTGACTCAAGGCAATATGACACGCGCTGTGAATCCACCGCGACCGTCACCAATATTCCCCATTCAACGCGACAGGACCGAATTCAGCACGTAAAAAAACATTCAACATCATCATTTAATCGATAATACAGTGCTAACTCGCTAATCGAACGTAAATCTTGCAGTGGGTAGTTCGGATTATTTACTGTTTTGAGAAAAATTAGAGAGAAATAGGAAAAGTCGCACAATGAATA
>NW_028282764.1:0-15001 GCF_059751285.1 Brachycentrus maculatus
TTTCTTTGAGCATCATCCGCCTAAACTCATTGCTGAGTCGAAAGGCCTAGTTGTTGGTTTCAGGTGGGTTGTGGTGCAGAGTAGTCCGCTGTAAACTAGGCGAAGGAAAAGGATGGTCAAATCTATTATCCATATAATGAGATGCTATGATATTAGATTAGATTTTAGTTTGATTCCATTATAATAATAATATAGTATTAGCTCCATTTTATAGAGCTTTGATTGCGCTAAGCAAATATTTCACATATTTTCAACATGATCTGCGACATAAATTGATTATTATTAGATTAAATTTAAACTAGTGGGAAAACAAATGAATTGTTTATTATGATAACATCGGCGAATACTCAGTCCTTGAGCATTGTAAATTTGTATTGATAGTAATTTAACACTTGGAATAGTTATTAAAGTTATCAACAAGATCCAAAAGATAGAATATAAGTCATGTTGCCTATACTTTGATAATTTGAAGTAACGCTTGAATGGATAGGGCGATGTTTACAAAATGATACTACAATAATATGATTAATTCTTCCTGTTTCAATATAATAATTGAGAAGATGGGAGATTGCAACAGGTACGGTTTCGATAATATAGTAAAATTAAACGGAGAAATTCGAATACCGATGTTGTGGTATTCACCGACGATATATAATAAGCGAGGTATCATGATGGGAAACCAGTGTTACTGGAAAAAGGGCTAAAAGTTACAAAAAATCCAAAAACCAACAAACTCGAAGGAATTCCTGAGGAATGGGTTCAACATTTTTGTTTCCCCATACAAATCGATTATGGGAGAGTTGTAAAAACGACTAACTTCCGACAATAAATCAAGCCAGATGAGTAGTTTCCCAACGAAATCATCTCTATCATGAATAATACCCAAAACTCCAAGAAGAAATAACTTGAGGCCAAGAAAAATCGGATAGAGGCCTAGGAAATTGCTGTTGACGTGAATCGGCCCTACGGATTGAAAAATGTGCCTTAGTATCTTGCCAACACACTCTCCACTTCCTTCGGAAACCCAAAGGAAGTAAACGACCCTCGAGCCTTGGCAGAAATTATCAGCCATTTAGAGTAAGATTTAAAATAGTCCAAAAATTAAAAGCAGTTCGTTACAAGCGAAGAACTCGAAAGCAGAATAGAAAAAGTTAAATTTGTGCAGGACAACCCCAGCAAAAATTTTATATTTCTCAACTCCTTGGGAAATGGGGGTATATGTAAGGTCTTTAAAGCTGAAGCCAGATTTGCTCCTGGAACCTTTTACGCTGTTCGAATAATGAAGTAAAAAGATCTGGATACTCTCACAAGGATTAGAAAGTAAATAGCCGTTATGTAATACTGTAACTCGCCTAACATCGTCGAATACAGCTTTACTTATTACTACAGATAGTCTCTTTTCATGTTCATCGAGTATATGGATGGGGGATCTCTGACTAATTTTATTAAATGCCACAAAAAGGAGATTTCCGAATAAATAGTGGCTCTAATTTTGCGCGAACTCCTTAAGGGCCTGCTTTCAATACATAAGAAGAGGCAAATTCATCGCGATATTAAAAGTGACAATATTCTGCTTGACCGAAAAGGAAGAATCAAAATCGCAGATTTCGGCTACGCGCTGCAGCTCACGGCTGAGAAACTAAAAACGAATGGATTAGCAGGAACTACAGCTTGGATGGCCCCTGAACTCGTTAAGAAATAGGAATACGATTAAAAAGTCGATATATGGTCCTTGGGAATTCTTATAATCTAACTATGCGAGGGCGAACCTCCATACTTGCACCTACAACCCTTAAAAGCGATGTATAAAATTGCAACGGAAGATCCGCCCAGAATCAGCAATCGCTTTTCTTCCTAGCTCATTAACTTTGTTGATTCTTGTCTCCGCAAGGATCCAAAAGACCGATCATCGGCGAGAGAGCTCTTTGAGCATCCATTTTTATCACTATGCCCAGAGAACAATCAAACTGCCGAAATTTTTTTGGCAATGGTCGCCATATCGGCTTTTGTGTGAGAAAACGCACATCATTTGATACATTATAAATTGATTCGCATCGAACCATATTTAATGTGCTTTATATGCTTAATAATTATTATTTGTCTATCTTTACTGAATAAGAAAATGAAATAGAGATGAATCAGGAATTCGATAGACCCTCGAGGACGTTAATAAACTATTTCATCCTCTTATCTGAGTATTCGGTCCCGGAGATTGTCAAATGCTTATCTGCTATTTCTCGGTCGTAGTAGAATTAACCATTCTTCATTGACTCAAATGGAGAGACAGCCAAGTAGTTGATTGTGTCAGCACCCTCTTCTGGAGCCTTGAGGTCATCTTTAAATTTTTTATGGAAATCCGGCATCGAATTCCTGAGGGCCTACGTGTCGACCCACCCTGGGTGCATAGAGAAGAACTTCCCTTTTTCTGGGTACTGCTTAGCAAAGTACTCAACTATACAAATTTGTTGTCTTTTATTCCTGGCATACTGGACAGTGCCATCGAACTATTTCTACTTCTCCATATAAATGTCATCAATGACGAGTTTCTCGGTGAGCATGCCTCCCGAGCTGACCACGATCACTCGAGACTTCTCATGCAGCAGAGGCAGGCACTTCTTCGTCAAGTAGTAGACGCTAAATGTGTTGGTCGCGAAGTTCTTCTCCATTTTCTAAGATGTGTACTCTTTTTGATTGAGCATGCAGCCGGCATTGTGCACCAAAATATCCACCCTTTCGACTTGCTTCTTGATTTGCTCAAGAACTCTATCGAGTTCTTTTCTTTCTCCCATTTCGCCTAAGATCAGGTAAACATGAGCGCTGTTCGTTTATTTGTGTAGTTGCTACAAGGCTTATTGCCCTCGGGCTTGGTTTCTGCAGACCAAGTAAACATTGGCACCCCTTTATGCTGCAAACTTCGCCGCCATGAAGCCGATGCCTGAATTAGCTCCGGTGATCACATAGTTTAACCCTTCCAGACTGCCTTGGAGTGGAGGTAGGGCTTTTTCGTTTTTAGTAAAATTCCTGTACCCCTTGAAGATGAACTGTAGTTTTCTGATCGATTCCATATTTCAATAATTATGGCATCGATCAGAGTTTGACCAGATTTATAAAGCCATCAGAAAATACGATCAGAATATTGATATGTTTATTTCATCGCACCTCCCAACGCATTTAAAACTCAGAAGTATAACAATAATGGCGACAGTTTCCATAAATGCTTGACAAATCGCAATATAAAGCAATCAAATATCAGATGGAACTATGACAAAAATGTCATCCAATATGATTTCTATCCCTTTTCTATCTATTATCCTTTGTTAGTTCCGATGTGTCAGGCTACTTGACTTTCTAGCGAGTTGGTATGCAGAGTTTAAGGTGCATTGTTTATTTTCTGTAAAGGAAAAGCTGATTTAGTGAGATAAATGGGAAATCCATCGATTTGGGGAGTCCTCGGCATTAGAGTCGATATATATGTGCTTAGTGGCTCCGAACTCGAGTAAAATGATGTTGTGGTTCATCAAATTGTGGAAGGATGACACAACATGTGAGTTTATCTTGCCCTACTTTTTGTAGCTTTTCAGCAGGTTTATCATGTTATAGAATTTGTGGAAATGTATGCTGTGGCTGGTTAGCTTCCATTGCTAGGTGTCATTTATGTTGAAAAAGTCAATGCCGAAGTCAGTCACGGACATAAAGTGAATGAAATGGTCAGCCAACTTCATCACCATTTTCGCACACTATTCTGTATCCTTTTTATGCCAGATGTTTATAATCTTTATTTATCCCACGCGCTGCCCTCCGTCTAGCAGTAAGTAATCGCCTTTGCTGATTCTGTTATCGTTTAATAGCATGCACACCTTATTCTTCAGCTTTACAGGACTCCTAAAACAGTAGGAAACCACTATCTGGACGACATCTCTCGGAAGATGCTATTTTCCAGTTAAAACAGATATAATTTTAAGCACTATGTTACTTTGCACCGAATTCTTATGAACGGTGGCGGGTTAATCGATGAATTCAGGGTAATAGGAATTGTCCGAGCCATTGTCTGCCATTAATACTTTGATATTTATTCATATTATCTAAATACCAATTCTGAAAACTGAAAATTCTGGATTTTTAAGCAATCTTATCCATATTCACTCGATCCGTATCAACACATACAAATGCAGAGTTTAAACAAAACTAAAGACGGAAATTTCGGCCCAAAATAAATACCCAAAAATAGTTTATGACGTAAACTGAATTGATAACAAGATTGATTCCTGCATAGTTTATACATACATCATTCATAAAACAAAGGGGGAATCTTAATTTTATTTTTATAGGTTTTATGGAGGACGTCTTTGACAGCAATTTCCATTTTCTTCTTTGTGCAGTCTAAAGGGAATTGCAGAAACTTATGATTTCCCGAGCTGACCATGACAATTGAAGATCGAAACACCTTGAATAGAAATATGCATGACGGTATTATGACTTTCCATCCATTGGACCCGAGCGAAAGCAAACTGAATGTCAATGTCATCACGCATTAGTTTTCAGGGATATCGTTGGAAAAGCCTGGCTAAATTCCTTCTTTGTTATCTTCGAAGCCTTGAAGGATGTGAAGTTTGCAGGTTGTATCCTCATTGTTAAAGCCCTCTGTCATAAACTGGAGGATTCCTTCCATGCTGCCGATAACCTGAGTCCATTTCCCCAAATTCTTGAGACTGAGCTTTTCCTTGATCTTTTCAACAATAATATTCATATAGGAACTGATGAAATCAATGACTTCTTGATAGATTTATCGGGCATTCCAAAGATTTAGCAAAGTATTGATATATATTTTGAGCCCCCGGAACTCCGACGGGTGCTTCTGTAAAAACTCATGCTATTTTTCAGGGTCATCAGCGTTAGCTTTTTTTCTTCTCATCATTTTTATCTAGGTCAGCTCAACTTCATATTGATAAAAGTCCTTCATGTGTCTTTTCAATTCGGACATTTTCCGAGCACCAAAGCTCTTTGCCTCTATCAAATAGTAGTGAGTGTATTTGGCCTGAGTGAGAGTGTACTCTTCACTGGGCGGAAACTTAAACAAAAAGTCGTCAACAGCTGAAACTGTTATTTCGGACTCCAGGAACGTTTTCTTTCGATCTTTCATGTCCATGAGCTTAAAAAACACTCGATCTAGATAGAAGCTAAACTCAATAAGTATTTTGCAAAACGTTGTTTCATTCTTGGGCTTCACGATCACTTTTCTGAGTTGACTCTTTATTATCACCTACTGGACTTCCTCGAATGTGTTCCCGAGCTCTTCACTGTCATTGCCGATCACCTTCATCCTCTTTAGGAAGCTCTCATTTAAGTTTCTATCGTTAAATTAAGGGAACAAAGCTTCCACTGAAAAATGATTTTTGGAAATTTGTTCAGCTTTGATGCTTGAGCTATAGGCTTGCCGCAAGGGGTCTTAATCTTCATAGAAAAAACAGAGGGTGACCTTCAAAGTTTTTTATTTTTCAATTTCACCTTTTTCTTTGTCGCGGTCTTTAACCAGCCTTTTTAATGAGAAAGTGAATCCCATTTTCTTGAGTCTCATGGCATAGAAATAGCTTTGGTTTAGGCACTTCCTATAAAATTCTCTCACATACTTATCAGTTTTGAATCCTTACTCTTTGTTGTAAAGGGAAAATGCCTGAAAAAACGGCAAAAGGCGCGTGCAGAATCTCTTGAGCAACGATTAATTCGTATGCAGATCATCAACAAAATTCAATCTAGGGCATTCATAAAAATGTTAGTTCGCCGGCAGCATCGTTAAAAAGGGCCCGTGAGGTTTATTGCTTTCATAGACAACCCGATAAATGCTAAACAAATGCTCTTATTCTCTTTGCTTGTAAGCCAGGTTGTTCTTAAATTCAAAGTTAGACTCCCTCATATAGAATCTATTCACTACGATATTGTTTTCATTGTCCAAAGAATAGAATGACTTTGAAATAGTGATGCTAATGGCATCAATGCTGATGATTTATATCTGAGGGTCAGATTTAACGAATTCACTCAGACTTTTGATAAAATATTTAGCTTGTTCGCAAAACTATTACTTTTGATAAAATATTTAGCTTGTTCGCAAAACTATTCCCATATCGAAGCAATCTGGCGGGCTATCATTGCCAACTCATACTATTTATGGTTCAAGACCTTGAAGAAGTATTCCTTATTGATGTGAACGTTAAGCTCTCCAAACTTAGTGTAACTGAACTGGCAGTGCTTGTACTTGCCTCTCCTCTTGAACAGTGAAAATAGTTCGGTTTTACTCAGCAACCCTGGGCTGATCTTGATATAATCCTCGATGGATTTGGATAATTTACTGATCTTTTCCCCAATGAATACCACTATTTCGAACTACTCTTGACCAATAATTATTTATACGTTCTACATCTATTTTTCGATCATTTTGCTGAATTCACTGACACCACGGTGTTTGTTTTGAATCTTATATTATTAAGTTATGGTGAATTTCCCTATTTTATCATTAATCGCTTTTGCGCTTCTGGCGCTTGGTCATGGACTTCCAGTGGAGCAGTTCAATCCTAACAAAATTCAAAAGTCCATCGCCTAGAATAACTTCACATTGGTCTACTTTTATTCCTCACAGTATACGTTTGTTAAATGAAGATGTGGATACTGCAAGCAATCACGCCGAAATTCGAGCAGGCTGCCAAAATCGATCTCGGCATGGGAGTAGTCTTCGGAAAAGTGGAGGGCCGGCCTATTCTGAACTCACTGCGAAATACGAGATTAATTCATATCCATTTTTGGCCCTCTTTTGGCGAGGAATTGACGAACCGATTTTCTACTTAAAGGAAAGATAAACCGAGAGCTTACTAAACTTCCTCAAAATAGCCACAAGGCCTCTTTAGAACTTCGCAACCCTCGCATAATACAACAAGCTCACATAGTAAACTCGGAAGCCAACATCTTTTATCATGGCCCCCAGCAAAACGAAGCATTTCGGATTGTCTCCGTGCTCAGCTTTGTAGAGAACTATCGATCATTCGTCAGAGTTGAAGCAAATGACGGATAAGCAAGCCTGGAGATCAAAGGATAGAGATACACTAACTTCGATTTGAAGGAGCTCAAGTCCACAATCCAGATGAGCTTTGCCAGGGTCTTCTAAATAGAGGAAGAATCATGGCTACGCATCCATTAAAAAAGTATACAACCATCATAATGAATAGAACACCCTGGAGTCATTTTATCGATAAAGAGAACAACAAGTAAGTTGTGGAAATATTAGAGCAGTTGGCTCGGGAGCTGCCTTACATTGTCTTCCTGAGAATCGACGTAAGGATATTGATATGTTTTAGCCGTCCCAATCTGAATATCTTCCTGCCATTTAATCTTTAGGTCTCGAGTAGGAAGAGCAAATCATCGGAGTCCTCAAAAGTGCAGATGCCCTGTTTGAAGCAACCAAGCCCTACACCCTGTAATCGCTAACCGATTTCATTAGTGGATTTCTCAATCTGACACTACCAATTTACCGAAAGTCGGAGAAGGAAGGAGATCAGTACAAGCTGACTAGAAAGAACTACTAAACAAAGATTGGTATAGAGAAAGATATCAACATATTTCTGTATAAGGACGGCGACAAGATCAAGAGAAAGCTGTTAGAGCTCTTCAAATTCCTGACGGTAAGCTGAAGGATAACACCATCTTTTGTTTAAAGGTGTAACCTCTCCAAAAACGAAATCGATAGAAAATCGGCTTCGTCCCCAAGACTACGCCTTCTGTGTTCTTCTTATGGCATCGTATGAAGGATTACCCGATCCACTTCAACCACCGGACTCTCTCCATCGAGACCATGATCTCCTTCATTATGGAGAACACCACTTTCGATGGAAGGATGAGTGGAATGCGATTGACGATTATGATTGTCTGTGCATTAATCGGTGTCTTCTCTTTATATATTACATTATGAAATCAAATAAATGAATGAGAGAGAATCAGCAAATCGAGACAATTTATAAGATCAAAGCGAGCTGGCTCCTTCAAATGAGCCATTATTCGTCCAAATCATTGGGCTGTCAAATTTCCTCTTCCAGCAGCATACTCTCTGATGAGTGTCGATCCGTGTATTCGATTGGAAGTAGAATATCGTGATTACCTTTTCGTTGGATTTAAATTTTGGGCGAACTTGCAATATAATCGACGTTTTGGCACTGCTCCTTGTCTTCTCGACTTTATAAGAAGAATCGATCGAGCTGACCCCAGTCCCCTCCGATAGCTTCCCCCCTGAACGATACAATTTGTTGCTAAATAATGCTGAACTTACACAGAGTAACCCATTTTATACTATCTGATTTGATTTTACGCATCGTGCAAATGTGCTGATCTTGTTGTCGGCTGAGTTAATTAGTATCTGACTTAGGAAAGATAGAGGCTAAGTTGGGGGCATCTAGTCGGCTGATGGATTCAATAGATTAAATTTCATTACTGATTAGGCTCAGCCTGACCAAATTCATGAATGAAATATCTTGTAATGCCTTCAGGTTTCCACTTTGGCTGCTGACTGATCATCATGAAAGAGTTACAAATCGAAAGTTTGAGTGTGCTCCATGATATACTTTTGCGTATTTCCAGGATCAGTAAATTTTAATAGTTCTATGTCATGCAAAATGTACGGATCCATGTTTCGCCTATGGAATTTTCAGCTGAAAGTTGGGCGAGATAGGGTTGGCATATTTACTAATTTGCCCTCACGACTATTACTTGCTCATTTCGCATAGGATACTGTATAATTTAATGAATCTATTGGGCCTCGATGTTCGTGATCTGATCTGATATATTATGATGGCCAATACTAGAAATTAACAAATAAAGTCATAATACGAAAATGGAAATGTGATGGCACAGAAATACAGTGGCTTATTCGTGCTAAAGGACATAAAAAGCATGTGAGATACGTTGGAATTGTTCTTATTATTTTGTCCCAATTATACCTTATTATTACTATCTCTATGCGAAACTATAAGCCAGACGATACGCATTCATAGAAATAATCCTATACAATAGGCCCCTTCAATTCTTAAGTTCGACCCCCAAAAATATTCTGAAATTAGCGCATGAGCATCTTGCTTCGGAATCTGAGAATCTCACCAGCGAACGAGTCACTCAGTTGTTCTTGAGTACGCATTCCATAACGAAGACAACGGTCGATTTTAGAAACACATGCAAAAGATTGAGGCATTTCAGGAGTATATCTAGAAGTATGAGCTGCTCAGAGTAGTGAGTCTGAACTGCGCGCAAAACATATATGCTCGCTTGATCGAGATATTACAATATTTGAGCTCGCCAACCTCGAAAGTCTCACATTATCTAAGTAGCATTTGGTCATGTAGTTGCGAGCTGGAGAGATGTGGAGTCCTTGAACAGAGCCTACTTCCCAAATTTATCGTGCATCCTGCTCTGTATAATTGTGATGACTATAGTCAATAACAATATTGTAAGCTCAGTAGTATCAGGAAATTCCATTATCCCTTTCTTCTGGAAATTAGCATCGACAGCAACGAGATCATTGAAATGCATGGGCTTCATGAGCTCTGGGCAGCCTATCTCCAGAACCTATAAATTCGTATTGTTCAAATAAGTCATAGACAATAATAAGATATGCGATTTGGGCCCTATTTTCAGATGCACTGGCGGAAATTGCAAGATATAAGGGTGGAAAATATGGGATATAATGTGCAGCAGCAGTGGCAGCAACATGAGGTCAAAATGAGATAAAAGTGCACATAATTTTAATTGATCTGTCCATATTTTTATAGCAATGCCGGCATTTATTCGACACTCACACTCAATTCAGGGGTTACTTCTTATTTGTGAGCATTAACTGCAGAATAAAGTGTCCTAGCGCTGATTCACGCTAAAATAAGCATTATATAATACTCATTTAACTTTTTTCTAATATTAATCTTAACGTTGTATTATATTATTATTAGTATCAGTATTAGATCAGGATTAGATCAGTATTAGATCAGTATTAGTATTATTGCCAATAGTGATGACATGCAGATATAAATTTAAATCGGGCACAATAATCGAGAATTTACGCTTAAACACAAATCTATTGTCAATCTTCCATAATTCCTAACTTATCTATGCTTTAAGTGCTTTATTCTGAAGTTTATTTTATTGACTAGGAAATTTTATAACTCCAGCCAGATCATCACTGACAAAAGTGGGCCTAACAAGCCTATTGATGCACATATAGCTAAATTGGATTAATTGCATCCTTTCTAGTGAGTCTTAAAAATAGAAGGTAATGTCAACAAATCAAGAATTAGCGAGTGAGTAATCAGTAGCTAGATGGAATCCAGAAGAAGTAGGGCATCTGCTGGGGGTAGGTGAAGAAGTTTGGGGGATTGGCAACTGCTGTGGAGAGTACTGAATTTGGTAGACAATAGGCTGTGATAAAGGGGAAAGGGAGATGGCTTAATCGCTGGGGTTGGCGTGGCCTTTATCGGATTCCCCATCTTCGCAGGGCTCAGAAGCTATTTCCTTGAGATTGCTGAGATTGATTGCATTTCTTCTGTTTTATCGCAAATCAGCTGATATATTTAAACAATAAGCTCGCAATTTTGCCTTGAAGCGACTTCTGGCCCTTTATTCTCGATATCATAGTCTAAACTCACCAAGACAGACCTGAGGAAGCCTGAATACTTTGAAAATCCTGAGATAACTTTAATTTTACTTTCGGTTCCATTATATAATCTGCATAAATGCTTGGATGAAACTTCGCCATGCTGTTTAGGACATTTGCCGGCGGTCAAGCGGAAAAGAAGCTTGAGAAGATTCCTGAGGACAGTATAAACGTGTTCTTTATATTGTTGCTGGTTCTAAATAATGAAATAAGTACCTGTTCCGCAGTTCCAATGACATAATTTTCCATTGGGAACCATATTTGTCATAGGAATTGAAAATATAGCGAATTTAGTGCAACTTGGCTTCCTTTTTGCCCTTTTTCTCTGTTTTTCGGCTCAGATCTTTATATGCTAATTTTTTTATCCGCATATTTTTTCTAGAAACCCTGGGCAGGCACTCAATTGCAGGCCCAATACCTCACAGACTTTTAGACGGGCGGTATTTAAACATTTATAGCTTAATCTGAAAGGTTCATTTCATCACTTCCCAATTGTGTCATGTTTATTTCGGGTCCTGACTTATAATTAATTATATATATTGCTATTGCTTTTGTAAATACGCAAAAGTACAAATCCGTTTATTTGATTGTTGTGCCAGTCAAAGTAAACCTTCTCAGGGGTTCTCAAGCATAAACTGGCGCTTCAAAAAATGTTGAATCATCCAAAATAAACCCAAAAATCGTTTCCAAAATCGTAAATAAATTGATGATAAATAGAAACAAAAGCCCCTTGGAAGAACAATATTATACTTGGATTCACTATAAACGAACAGCACTGGTCTATCAGGATTTGCACGCGGATAACAAATTCATCACATGAATATTTTTGATACTGCATTACTGTAATACTGCACTACTGTAATACTGCAATCCCTTAAAATTGCAATTTTGCAATTAATATTGTTAGAAATTGGCCACCTGTCATGCTAACTGATCATTTTGCATCACGCCGGCCGAATAGTGCAAACCTATATTTTATCCTATGTCCCAAATATTTTAATTTATCGCAGGACTAATATATATCTCTTGTTAATTAGTCATCACTTGAGTATTTATCCTGTAATTTTTAGCATCCGCACTTTCTGAATGAAGAGAGTGTGGTCGCTAATAAGGATTTGCATTATAATTATGCCTTATTGAAGGGCAATCGCAGTATATTAGACGTTTAATCAAAATCATTGCGTTCATCACTCCTCATGAAGAAAACGATGAGGAAGACTATCATATGCATTTTTATCATCAGCTCGTGATGTTGTCTGATCAGGGAAGACTTAATTTAACATATTTCATTTAACGTCTTTATTTTATCAACTGTATATATACTGTAATTATATCACAAATCAGCATAAAGAAATCCTTACAATTTCAGTGCTGAATGTTAAAAAGCCTTATAATTTATTTTGATCGCTTCATACTCAAAAACAGTTAGGTATAAATAATAAGAAAGTCATTAAATGATTGATAAGCTGATTTATTTGCTGTGTTATGTTCTTTCATCGTCTAATACATTATTACATCGGTGGAGAAGAAGTAATCAATGTACGCAGTTGTTACTTCCTCATTAAAATGCACTACATTACAAAATTCTCTCTTAATTTCTATGTTAAATACGAAATGTTATTTGTTCATAATAAGAGTGTACATAACCGGAGTATCGGACCTTTCTGATGGATATCCTGAACTTGAAGGGGCTTTAGATTCGAGGGAAATAAATAAGCATTCAAGATTGATTCGCTCGCTTCTAAGATTAGCCAAAAAGTTCAAATAGGTATTTATAGTTGGATTATCGTATGATTATTAGTTCGCTTCTTGATAAATAGATGAGATACTCTATGCCTTGGGCTATATTCTGTTGCTGACTCAAAAGCATCAAAGTTCCCAAAATGAGTTGCAAGAGCAGTGAATAAGTTCGGGCAAACCTATACCTGCATCGATTTTAAAATTTCTCATCTCTGCTCCCACTCCCTCGCAGCTATCTTGAGCAGGCTATCATCAACAACACCAGAACTCAGGTGCTCATTAACCTCATCAGCATCTACCCCAAAAATATCCAAACCTTGACGATTTTAGCCCTGGGGGATTCGGCATCGAGTAGCTCGCATCGCTGACCAATGCAAATGTCTCAGAAGCTCCAACCCAAATTATTCTCAAAGGCTCCCTCAACGATTACCGATGGACTCGCAAAAACCTATATCTAAACCAGGTTTAAAACCAAGCTGAAATTTCAATATCAAAGTCGGTGGAGACAACAGAATAGTTCCGCGGCCCTATGTTATCAATCAGCAGTTTAACACACTACTCTCGAATGGCAATAGTAGTATGTAGCGAGACAAGTTTAGCAGACTTCCTTAATTTTTACTATACTGAGAGATTGAGGAGCAGTGATCGGATTAAAAATATTGGTGGTATTCATCGATGTGAACACAAACGACGAGCAGCACCTTAGGAGCATCATTGGACAAATGCAATCGATAGTGCTCGAGCACAGGGTCAAAATGCAATGTGTGATTGTTGTGGGCTTGTAATGGTCATCGAAGTCAGTGACACTCGATCCTCCAAACCAAGTCAAAATGAGTGTGTTCAAAGTTCAAGTCCACTCCAGCACTCCCTCCTAAATATAATATGCCCTGAGTGACAATACCCAGAGTGACAATACCCAGAGTGACAATACCCAGAGTGAAAAGAGAAGCGGTATATAAAAGAAGCAACTCACAATCGAATTTGGGGATATCTTCATTTTTTCAATACAAAAACTATGATAGTTATGCTATTCATTCTGATGAGCAGTGATCCCTCTGTTCTACCCGTTGAGTTATGGTTATTTTCTATTAATGCCTCAAATTAAGTATTTACCGTATCAGTTAATCAGTCAATGCCAAAATATATACTAAATAGCATGAACTTCCTGTTCATTTTACTCCCGTACTTTCCCTCAAATTAGTGATCGAAATTGTTAATAACTAGCGTTGCTTCAATGGTCGGATATCAGTAAAGGAGCCATGGCTGTGAAACCGGCCTAATTCCGTTAGTAAAAGTGAATTTGAAATTAAGAGATGAATAATGAACAAAATAAGTAGATCATAATTGTTGAGAGCGATGTGGGTTTTCATGAGTGATTTTATGCAGTTTAAACTGTATTGAGGGATTTTTTCCGAGTTATTGCGTTTGACACGAGTTGTGAAAAAAGCCTGTGGACATTTTATGATTTTTCTTGTGCTTCTTTGTTCCTGCTATACTTCTACTTAATGTTCCAAACCAAGTCATTCAGGAACAACTCTTTATCGTCCCGGATCACCACATATGGGCTGATCAGGCCATCTTCTATCCTGAAGTCATGTGCATTATCCGGAGTTACGCCTTGCATTTCCTTTTAGCACTGCTGGTACTCTGATTGCATGAGATAGAATTGGCCGGCAATCATATCGAAGAGCTCCTCAAAGTTCGGTCTGTACTGTTTCTACGAGGGCAGGCTTGGTTTGGATAGGCCATGGAAATGGATAAAGAGATGGCTACGATGCTACTCGCAGGCTGGCGCGTTGGATAACTCTGGTTTCGGCCGGTAATTGATGCCGATTGCGAGATTCTTGCAGTACTCGCATTTCATGTGTTTGAATCAATATATATTCTACGTGTTTTTACATTTACTGCGAAATAAATACTTTCGCAGCAATTCCAACGGCTAGAATCCTCAATTGATCAACCCTGGCCAAATTACTAAACAACTCCTCGGGTCACTCTATAAACAGGTCACTCTATAAACAGGTTGAGTTGATATTGAGGACCTCATAGCTATATTGGAGACCCCTTGGCCCATACATATGAAATTTATGAGCAATGTAAACAATTTTCATCATATTTAATGTGCCATTCTTCGAATCTGACAATAGACAAAAGCAGTAAATATCAATTTCAGCCCAAATATTAATTTGAATTACTCAGTTTATCGGCATATTCATTATCAATATTTGTTGATATTATTTAATCCTTACTGTTTTCTGCTCTTTATGCTCTTTATGCTCTTTATGTTCTTTATGCTCTTTATGCTCTTTATGTTCTTTATGCTCTTTATGTTCTTTATGCTCTTTATGCTCTTTATGCAACTAAGTGTGAGTCCATTCATTTAATTCGTATCAATTACATAAAACACAATAGTCATATCAGTATCCGATTTATATAACTTATCTACTCACTCATATTATTTGCATCTATTTTATCATGAAATTTGAAGCAAACAAAGGATGGGTACCTAAGGGGTTGGGGTTGGGGTTGGGGTTGGGGTTGGGGTTGGGGTTGGGGTTGGGGTTGGGGTTGGGGTTGGGGTTGGGA
>NW_028282765.1:0-15000 GCF_059751285.1 Brachycentrus maculatus
TCCCAACCCAACCCCAACCCCCAACCCCAACCCCAACCCCAACCCCAACCCCAACCCCAACCCCAACCCCAACCCCAACCCCTTACATGAAGATGTGTTAAAAAAATGATCAATCGCATTTATAATGATATTAAATCCTTTATTCCTCTTCTATTCAATATTTTCAATATCAGATAATAAAATTTACTCGACCCACGGCTCGACAACGACCACCACTACCACTATCACCACCATCACTATTTTTTTTTGAGATAGAATAATTCTGCAAGATTAAATGAAGAACAGATGCGTGGCCAAACGTTTGCAAAAAAAATTCGTAGTAGAACGATCCAACAGGGAAAAAAAGGATCTTCCAGTTATTTTAATGCAAAGGGAATTAATTGAGTGTAGCGAAACGGAACGTCCCTTCCCAAGGATTCTAGGCAAAACTTGGTTTTCCAGATTCTAAAAGCAGACTCCAAAAGCAGAATCTAATTTCAGACTAAAAGCAGACTTTTTTTAAACCACAAAACGAACCCACAAATGATATTTTACTTTCATATATTTATTACTTATATATCAACATCATATAATAACCAGTTCCTTATAGCATATTAAATACAGTACATATAGCTTATAGATATCACATAAAAATCGCAATATTAAATACAGTCCATATAGATTATAGATATCACATAAAAATGTTTTACGATAATCAATCATCCTGTATTAGCCATATTAGTCAATAAAATAACAGAAGTGTACGACAGGAAAAAACAAAGCAATCCAAATGTAGTCCCAACCCCAACCCCAACCCCAACCCCAACCCCAACCCCAACCCCAACCCCGAATTGGGGTTCTACGGTGTAGAATGATTTCATATTTCTATATATATATATATATATATATATATATTCGGAATTGTGATGATGATCATGCCCGATGATGTTAGAGGGTCGGTCAGGTTTATTATGAAGTTATAAATGGCTTCTGAGCTGACAGTCAGCTTATCAGCAGAAAATGTTAATGCGTAAATCTTTTTCCGGATTGTAGTTTAGCGAAACCCTCCATCTTTTTATAGCCATGCGAAGAAAGCACAAAAAATCTGAAATTTTATGACTCTTTGATCGATGGCCATCCTCTGGTATTCAAAAAGAAGATGCCATGGTTTTAGTTGGCAAAGCGAATGCTCGCCGATAAGAGCTGAGTGAAAGTAAGCCATCGTTTGACAGGGTCGAAAGTGGCCTTCAGAGACAATAGTAAGCTGCTCGAATGGAAAAAGTAGCTGACTTGACTGCCTAGCGGGAGCTCCAACCTGAATGAGTCAGATCTGTTATAATCTTCTGTATTGCGTCAGCCAGCGTGAAATTTACATATAGTCCTGTGTTGCTATTGACGAAGAATGTGCTCGCACTTGAAGTTAGACTGAACTTTGTAAACAGCCTGGGCTTGAAGCCAGTGATGGGGCTCGTGCACTTATCAATATTATGATGTGATACAGATTTTGATGTGATTTATATTGTGTCTACCGGCTATGGTGTCGGAGGTGAGAACATGTTTCCTATGCTGATTTGAATTGTCCCGTAATCTCATTAAGCGGTATGTTTGGCGTTGAGTCAATTGGTGTGATTGTCACCAATTGAGTGGCAAGCTGCCCGAAGCATTGCAATGAGCTGCCTTCAATTGGAATTTGATATGATGTTGAAACATCGCGAACCCATTGCAAAGATGGAGGGAACTTCAATGTGAAATAGCCGTTCTCTGAGATCTTATTGTTGGCCTGGATTGTGACAATCATGTTGCCTGTCGTGTTAACAATAGCGGACTGAAGGTTGTGTGACAGTTTCCGAATGTCCCAGGTTCCAAAGTGACAGTCGCAGCAGTTCGTGGGTCACTATCTGACTGATCATTGCCAATTGTTATTACAAACGGATCAGTAGTCATGGCAGGCTGTGGATTCAAGATCTGACTGACCACATTGTACAGTTTTGAACGGCCACATTCTCCTCAAATAACCAGTTATCGATATGTACAGGTTTCCAGGGTCCCTCTCTCTGCACACGTCCACGCGTTGGCCTCATGGCATCATTTACTCGGATCATATCGCACGATATTGCAGTTTGGGACAGTTTTCGATACTCAGAGGGGAATAATATTAGAATTTCGCTGTTTTTAGGCACAAGCTCGTGCTCCATAGGGTCTACTATGCATTGTAATATGCTCTGTTCAGAATGAATGTGTAAGATGCAGCGTGTTGATCGTGAGTGGGTTGAGGCTGATGTATGGTCTCACGAAATAGAAGGATAGGGAGGATGCAACACAATACAACAGAAGCAGCATCTGTTTATGAGTTGAGTTGGGCATACATATTATGAATATTATAATTAATTAAAAGGTGTCCTGCTTATTACCTATCCACTGTGCTATTGCAATGTGCTTCATCGGTCGTCTTGAAAATAGACTTTGCTGCTGTCCTGTTCAGATATTGTGGGCCACTCGTGAAGGAGTGTGGAATAGCGTCACTGGCGATAGAGTGTGAACCAATGATAATATCATACAATGCATAGACACTCACTAATACAATAAAAATCAACCAGACTTTGCTCGTAAGCTTTATATCATTTTTAGGATGCAAACTTTGGAACTCTTCTTCAAAGTGAGCTTCGTGATATGCTGCAAGGAAGTATCCCTGAACAATTCGAATGATGTTGTGCCAGCCTCAAACTCCACCCAATTGGTCATCACATTCTGCATGTCAAATCCATCAGCATCAGTGTAAGGCTCATCTGAGCTGCTGAATTGGGATAGAATATAAGTTTATGTGACACTGTTTTTGCGTTGTATGTCCGAACATTGAGCGCCAATCGCAGATCATCACTGAATCTTCCAAGGTGAAACAGGCATTGAAGGACTGCATTTCTAATTGATATCATTTGTGCATGTAGCAGGTGTTTCCTATATTCTTCAGTCCTAATTTCTATGGGCATTTTTCAGCAATGTTAGATCTTCAAGTTATGTACCTATTGTTTCACAATTTGCGAATAGTTTCGTTTAATTATTTGGTACGACTGCAGTTATTGAGTTTTGCGATGTTTTGCCAATTGTTCGCATCTTCTTTCAAGTTTTAAATTATGACAAAAAAAGGACTTTTTTGAACTATTCAATATCACTGCTCTCGAATTGTGGTTTTCGATAGTTTATAAGATTCTTCCTTTCTGGGTTATTAAATGCCTCAAACATGCTATTCTTGTTTTATTTTGTGCCTTCCAATATCCTCCTTGTATCATTTTTCAGAGGTTTTAGTGATGTTTACTTTAGTTTTTACTTCGATTTCTCGAATTGTGTTGGACGATGTTCTTTGGAGCAGCTTTGACCCTAAGAGCCTTAGCATGTCTTTAAGATCGGAGTGATTCTGCCTGAAGTTATGCTCTTTGTTTTAAACTTTCACTTGGAGTTTATCTTCTCTCGATGGGCATTTATTGTTCATCGTGGCCTTAACTTCATCTTCTTCAGAGAGATTAACTTCATTAGCTTTACATAATCTTTGTACAAATGTCATCGCTTTCTTTTTATTAGCTTAACAAATAGATTTATAAAGCCAATATAATAATTAATACTAAAAGCAAATGATTAAGTATGTCGGCATATAAGCATGTAAGCAAACATCTGACATGGATTTATATGCAATTAATTACTCTTCCGAATTCAGGAGGAGGAGTAATAGCAATAGATATTCTAGAACTGATTTAATTATGCATTGAAAATGGCTTAGATTAATTATATTCGATTGGTTGTTTAAATCTTCACGGCGAATCTCCATAATGAAATGTATACTTGTTTGTTGTGCTTTGGCCTTCATAGTTGTTAATTGCCTGCATCCGAGCTGTACTACTCTCAGCTAATAAGTCCGAAAAGAAACTCTGGATTAAAGAATGGAGAATTTCATAGGCTGCATGAAGTTGTTGACCGAGTAGCAAAATACAGAGGCAATGCTCTCCCTATAAAAAATGATAAATAAAGGGTAATAGCATTTGTTCATCGAAGCCCTCGACAACTAATCCAATAAGTTATAGTAGCTGTAAAACTATGTAATTACAACAAAATCAACGAGCGAGTCTGTTTTAAAATGGATCAGAATATGACGCATATCCTAAGAGCAGCAAAACTGTCACATAGGTGGGATAGTCCCTCTGTCTGAAGTCAGTCTCCGAACAATGCACACTAACAAACTCGATACTGGCATTGTTAATGTTTGTTTGATGAACAACGTGCAAATTAACTTCTCCTTTACTTACCCCTTATTTAAGAATAGCACGAACGAGGTGAACATCAGAAAAGACGGAGTCGGAACCTATTCGATCATCATGAGCAAGGTTGAACATGTCATATGGTCCACTCTGTTCCTGAACAACCAAACTATCTCAATATGGTCCGAAATAATGGAGCGAGACAGTGCCATCAACGAAGAGTACGTTGCATCTCGAAAGCAGTACTTAGAAGAGCAGGCGAAACTTGCAAAAAGTGATATTTGATTAATTTAGATGAAAGAATCCCTCCAACCCCAACCCCAACCCAACCCAACCCCAACCCCAACCCCAACCCCAACCCCAACCCCAACCCCAACCCCAACCCCAACCCCATTATTCAGGAAACTTGATGTGCAATACTGAGAATACGAAGAATATGAAGAATACTAAGAATATATATCTTAATTATAATTTTAATTGAATAGAGACATGGATGCTGTGACGTAATTCTATTAGCAAAAAGTGCAGCCATTTGAAGAGACTTCCATTCGCTTTATTCAGCCTGTTGTTCAATAATGGACTGTTCGGGCATAGGACAAGTTCATGACTGCGACAGAAGATGTTCATTTTGGCTGGTTTTGTGTCATATATTCGATACTCTTTCTGGCAATAGGGATGCGTTTGCTGAAAAAGAACAGATAGCAATCTCATAATAAAGAACTTAAAAGTAACGCATATTCCATTTTCAGCCTTCAAAGAATCGGTGCCATAAAAAATAAAATAAAAATTTTATGCCTTCATATTCTCAATTCCGATCCTGAACTCAATGATAAACAAGAAATTCGAAGCGTAACTTAGAAAAAGTGAGAAAGAAATTTCGATCCAACTGCCAAAGAATTGGGATCCGAAAAGATGTAACTCGATGCCTGATGATGGCATGCCAGAAGAATCAATAAAGAAACGAATTCGCAATTGGAAGTAAAATTAAGAGAAGCTATGGGGCACTGTAAAGATCTCTGAGCTTTTTACTCTGATGAGAAGGAACATATGTAAGCGATGAGCACTCTTGCTGCACCCTATATGTATCATAACTCCTTGCATCTCGGCTCATTCAAAGAACTGCATCAAATGTAAAACGAGCTGCTCAACATGACTGCCGATCTACTGACCAAAAAAGGATCTAAATTCTACGGACCACGACAGCAGGCGGATCGGAAAGCCTCATCTTAACAATCTTCGCCCATAAAAAATATTAAAGTAACAGAAGGAAGCCCAATATGTAATGATATATCTAAACCTAGTGTTGTTCCAGTGACCATACATGCTGCCGTTGATAAAGGATGCTTCTATCTGAACGTTGAAGCGAGAAAAGCAAGATTGAACGAGAAGTTCGAAGTCGATGTGAAACATTTAGAGTCCTTGGTCGATAAGAATACAATTTTAATTATGGGTTCTGTTCCTAACTTCCCATATGGCATCATCGGCCCCATCGACAAACTAGCCAAGATAGCCAAGAAACGAAACGTCGGATTGCATATCGATAGATATTTAGGGAGATTTATCGGTCTCTTCGATGAACGCTTCAAGTAAATGTATTCACTCGATCAAGAAGGGGTTACTTCAATTTCTCTAGATCACCATAGATTCGGACTCGCCCCAAAAGAGTCAGCACTATTTTCTACAAAACGGAAGAGCTCAGGCATGCTCGATACTATGTAAATACTTATTGGGTCGGAGGACTCTCTGAAACCCCAACAATTCCTGGGTCCAAATCTGGGTTTGCAGTGGCTGCAGCTTGGCATTCATTCACTCAGATTACAAGAAAGGGGTTCAAATAGAATGCAAAGCGTATCATTGAAGCCACATAGAAATGCACAAAATAATTAAAGACAATTGAAGGCATTCGCATTTTTGGAGAACCCAAAATGTGTGTTGTATTTTTTACAGTCACAGACCCAAAAGTATCTCTTTTAAGATTAAACGACGATCTGAATCAATAATGCCAATGGGGAGTTTCGCCGATTCATAAACCGATTGGAATTCATATAAGTGTGACACTGCCAAACTGCGATGCAGTCAAAACCCAATTGGCGAAGGATCTCCAAAAAGGAATGGATCATTTAAGGCAATCAAAGGCAGTATCATAAAGTTTATCATCTGCTTTTTATGGAGCATCTGCTAAAATTTCGACAGGTGGCTTGGAATTGGAAGCATTAAGGTATTTAATAAGCGCTTCCATGAAGTGATTGAGTATAAAGTAGCCATCTGATCAACTAAATATGAATAAATTAATAGATGAGTGAATGAATAGAATTGGATGAGGTCTTCATTTAGAGTGTAAAGTCAATATTAAAGTATGCAAAAATCAGTTTAGTTATATAGTCTGCGTGAGGTTTATAATTTCTTCCCAGGGAAGAGCCAGTGACTTTATATAACTCCCTCCTATCCTCAGTATCACTTCATCTGAGTCTGGTCTTATCTGCAGACCAATTTTTATATTTCGCCCGCGCTCCCTTCTTCCGTAGTTTCTAAAACGAAGGGTATGCATATTATTCCGAAGAGTTAAGTTGGGGATAGTGAACTGCCCAATGCAGTTCACATTCATCGATTTGGACTAAATGAGGACATTCAGGACTCTGCTTTCACTCGAAACTGAGATACTATTCGGGTTTAATTTCGATGATAACGAATATAAAAGATCGTTGGATATATCGGCTATCTTCGTATTCATTGTCTTCTCGCTTTTTGATCCAAAGATGTAATTGTTTTTCGGGCTACTTCTCGTTCATTAGTGATCCTTCAAAACTCAGATTCTTTCATCTTACATGTCTCTTGCAGTGATTGATTCTCCTCTCTCTGCCTCTGAATTTCGCTGTTTTTTAAGGAAAACATAGCAAGTTTTTCCTCTTATAGCTTTTTTTATCTTCTATTAGGATGATTTCCTGAAGCTAATCTCATCTAATTATATATTTTTAAGCTCGCGAGTGTAATTTTATATAAACACTACAAAGGGTACAAAGGGTGATTTGATGATGAGAAATGAATTGGATTCAAAACACCCCGAACATTTTCCCAACCAACAGTAGGAGAAGTTTTGTGATATTCTAATTTAACGATATATCTGATCATCATTTTTTTATAGGCCTTTCCATGGATTTTTGCAACTGATTAAGCCGGAAGATCAGAAAAGACCAGAGCCTTTTCTTATTAAAGCTTATCTGTACATTGTGGTAATTGGCAGGCTTCACTTTTAAAATGTTTTCTTGAACTATCGAAAGTTTTATTTTAGTTGATGCCTGCTGGGCTTTAGTTGATTGCTTTGGGCACCAAATGTGATGAGTGAAATGCAACAACTTTTGTTAGTAGAAGTTTTGTTCGCCTTGCTTCTTCGGGCCAAGCCTTAGCTTCTTCGGGCCAAGCCTTAGCTCGATTCTCGACTTGGCACTTTTACACTTATCTTCGATTCCGTCTGATGATACGGTAAAGTCTACACTGTCGATTTTATACTTCCCTTTTCCTATTTTCTAGATAAACAAAACATCGATCGATGGGCTAGTTTAGCATGTTTTGAAGTTGTGCTCGCTTGATTTAAAATTTTAGTATTCTTCATAATCAGGTTTCGTCAAAGGCAGAGCCAGAAACTGCTGATTTATGATTTCAGGCCTTTGATCATTTTCCAACTTTTAGATCAATTTTTCGAAGTTGTCGAAGTAGTCGAAGTTGTCGTCGAAGTCTACTGTCTTTTTCTCGTACATATGCCGGAAGTACAGAGGCAAATTATCGCGATACATTTTCGGACGAAAAACAATTTCCTCTTCAGTTCCGAAGCGAGGAATGCTGAGTTAGATCTCCTTTTTGCAGCATGCAATGAGGAGACTTTCGATGAGGCCCCCAAGGGTTCCCATAGGCAGGTCTGCATTTCCTTGCAGTTCTTACATTCGCTTGTAATATTAAATGGCATAGTCATAGTTGTAGACTGACTGAAACAGCTTTAAGCATTCTTCGGGGCTCAACTCAATCCTGATTGACTTAATATACTTCAATCTTTTATCCGAATCACCTGAGATTTCCATTATAGTCACCACGTCTGTTTTAAGATGGTCAAAACGACCAGTCACATTTCTAAAAATTTCTTTTGCTGGGTAGATTACAAAGCTATCAACATTCTCTTTTCCTTGGATCGTCAACTCCTGCGCCGTGTCAATAGCTAGATTAAGCAGCTATTGGCACTAATTTGTTTGATCAGGAGTCAGTTATACGCCCGTGCCCGTGTACTTCTTTAGCTGTTTTATTATCCTTTACCTAGCGGCCTTTTCAACCAGCTCAACGAATTTAGGGAAGAAGGCGGCAGTTTTGCTCTCTGTGAATCTGAAAGTTAGTGCATCTGGATTTAACGTTTAATTTTAGCTTGATTTTAATTGCTATTTCAACTATTAGCTGATCTCCTTCATTAATGCTTTAGACTGACCTTATTCTAGAGCAGTCCGGATGGCGAGATGACGAATGTATGGGGAAAGATGGAAGACTTTCTATTGTTCTTTTCTGGCTACAATAAACTGCTCAATGATGGCCTGTGCATTGGTTCCAAAAAACTTCATAGCCTCGGAGTATATTGGAAACCTGTTCTCGATTTAGCCCATGGCTACCCACAGCATCTCTGTGGACACATTTTCGGTTTGTATTTACTCCTGGAAGTCAATCGTAAGATTTCGAATCTTCTAGTGATTCTCGAATCCAAGGTTTTGTTTGTCTAGCCGCTGATACAGCAGGCCCTGCTCGATATCTCGAGAGCTGTTGAATATTGTTGATGCAGCCATTCTCGACATCTATCTCACAAGTTTATAGTTCTGCTTAGTAGCTACAAATTATTATTCTATTGTATTAGCTCTCTCACTGAGATCGCGAAGGTATTCTTTGTCGTCTTTATTGGCTAATTTTTGGAGTTCTCGAATATTGTTGTAGTCTCGATAGACTGAGGCCACCTTGTTGATCTGGTCAACGAACAGGTAGACTTTGATGCCTTTTAAATCATAGTATGTTGTGATCATCGAACGAACTGTTTCAAGTGACAGGCTGTATTGTTCTTTTTATTGTTGTAACTTTTTAACTTTTTACTTATAATTTCTTTCACCTTTTGGGATTTAAAGAATTTCTCTGTCTATGGAAGCATTTACAGCTTCATTAATAGCTTGGACATGCTAAAATTCCTTCCACAGTTTGTCCCTCAGCTCCTCTGAGCATTGCTTTATCAGCTTTTGAACAATCGATTTTTCATCATCTAGGGCATTAATCGAATAGTAAAATAGCATTGGGGGAGGGTCCGTTTTATCTATTGGGTCTATTGGGGAAGGGCCCGTGCTCTTTAGAGCTTCTAAAAGAGGAGATTGGGGCTACAGCTTTCCCCTTTACTGCAGGCATCGGTAGTCGTTTATGTACCTTGACAGCATGGAAAAGAGAACTCCTGAGACGGTCTTCGAGATTCCATAGGCTCCCAACTGCATGGCTTGTGCAGATTGGAGGTCGTGTATGAATCGAAAGATCTTTTGGGTGACCGTAAAATTTGGGTAGAAGCAAAAAATTTTATTGACGTTTCCTTTGCTTATTCGTTCCTGGGAAAATACTTGCTTGTCCAACACGATTCCCTTGGTAAACATGGCCCGCATGTGTATCAAGGCATCACCATTGAGCTAGTTTTCGCTGCCTTTTTTTTTTTACTCCTCTGCATAGGCCTCAACGGCCTGGAGGATTGTCTTCGAAAGTGGCTGAACGGCGATGTTCTCAAAAGGAGGAGTTTTTATTATGGTCTTGTAGCAGACCCCCGCCAGCAAACCCAGGGACTAGACCTTGGACCTAGCAAAGTAGTACGCTAGGGGAGGGGCAGCCAGACAGTTGAAGCTGAAGAGAGCAATTTTGGCTGAGAGCATTTTATAATTATGGCTAAAACAGATTCGAGCTGCTATTTGAGATTGGCGATTCTATGACATCAAATTGATTGCCAAATTTAAACGCGCCTTATGTATAATTCGGTCAAGTAAACATAGATATGGCTCCTGCTGACCAGAATCATCACAGCAGGGAGGAAACTGTAAACATTGGGGTTTCGAATAGGGGATGTGAGGCCCTTCAACATCCTCGTGGATGAGGATGGCGAGATTAGCATAATATCGCAGCTTTCATGGCCAGACTATCGAGAATACATAAATTTCGGGAAGTAAGGACTCAATGAGTTCTTCTATCCCTGAATAGCTGCAACTCAATAACAGCCGCATCTCAATTACCGCCCCTACTGATTCTCATAATTCGTAAATATTCAGCATAGGACTAACAATCCTGGAGGTGGCATCCTTAATCGATAGCATCAGCATAAACTAAACGAGCATAAGCTCGTGCAGCATTTCGAAATAGTCAGCCGGAACTACTCGAAGTTACTCGTAACATTCTTGTTTGAGCAAAGACTGAACTTAGCTTTATCTTTTGAAATATTTTGGATCTGCTCTTCACTGCTTGCTTCCTTGCTGGGTAAACTGATTGACTCTCATATTCTCCTCGATTCTTTTCTGCGAGTTGTCTTTTATTTTTGGGTAACATTCATTAATCTTATCTATGCTTGAGTCGACTTTAGTAAATAGATGGATGCACCTAATTATCCGGATCAGTTAATTCGTTATACTCGATCAATTATCTGATTTTATTTTACATCTACGATCACCCTATTTAATATATCTGTCAGCATCCTAGCTATATAGTATTGGCCCGAAAATATCATAGCAAATATTATCTGTCTTCCAGATGCTCCAGAATTACTTCCCATATCTTCATTTCGTCTCGGTCCCCAGCACTATAGCATTGTCTCTAATACACTTTCTATATCGAGAGCCCCACCTTGTTCGACAGCATCCATTGCAATGCACTGAACTATCCCTATTTTCTCTTTCTTTCAATTTTATTCTATATTCCCAGAATTGCAGAAATGCTCTCCAGCCCCATCTTAATAACTCCCCTATGAGCCTCCTGTGCATGCAGCTCGTTCTCTATCATTATTACGATCGCCTCGAGCACGAGTATCCAATTATGATTCTCCTCTATAATTTATTCAAGAGACTAATACTATGTGTGCTCGAATTGAGCAAGGCACATAATGAACAGTCCGAGACAATTTTCATTCAGTTTTTCATCACCATAAGTGCTAATAGTCTTCTCTTTCAAAATTCGGAAAATAAATAAATTGAGTGACATCAGCAATGGGCAATAATTGATTGCTTCGGCTTCGAGATATGCGCATAGGACTGTAGTGAGATTGGTGAGAGTTGCTTGCGAGAAAGACAAACCTCATCCGCGTTATGAGCATCATGCGTGCTGAGAGAATGGCTGAAATATATTGCATTATTGTCAATCAAATTCATTTGTCTATATACCATTTTCTTCAGAAATAAGCCAACTCTCTTTTAATGTGAGCATTTGCCTGCCCCCACACAAAAGTATATGAAATTCAAAGTATCGTCCTCAAGTCCATAATTTTCACAACACATAAAGTCATGAACTTATCCATCAGCAGTTAGATATGCTCGTGATCAAAACTCCCATTATTTTGCTCAATTTACGATAAGTATTTCGAGAAAAGCCATCTGCTTTGTTCGTTGCACTTTATTAGTAAGTGAAGAGCCTCACAGATTTTGGAAGAATGAACAGAGCTTGGAAATGGTTGCGTTATTAGTGTTATTGTTAAGATTTCGGTGATGAAGCATAAAACTGGGTCAGACATAAACTTCGTAACAATCCCAATCTGCTCGTTAATGTCATTGCTGTTCTTCACACTATCTTGGCTGTTGATACCCAGCATGTGCACAATGCATGAAATATAGCCATTCTTTAGTAATTTATTCCGGAATTCTCCCCTGAAACCATGATGGGCGAGCAAGTTGGCAACAATATTTAGTGAGCAATGCACCCGCTCTTTCTACATGCTAGCCAAATGATCCAGCAACCAATTTACAAACTCATCTGTCGTGGGTATCACAATCGAATCGAATTAGGTCATATAGCAGAGCATTTCAATTTAAGGCTTACTATTGCTGAATGTGCTGCGTAGACGAGATAAATAACCATACTGTTATTGTAATTGTGATCAATAAATTAAATGTGAATGTATATTATTATTTCTTAAGTAAATAACAAATAAATGACTGAACAGATCGATGCGCTGCTCCTATAGAAATTCAAGATCCTGAAAAAAACAGGAAGTGGGGCATACGGCCATGTCTTCAAAGTGGAAGACCGTTCAAGTCGCAAAATTATGGCCCTAAAAAAAACTTCGATGCATTTATAAACTCAACCGACGCTCAACGGACATATCGGTAGATAATGTTTCTTTTCCAACTTAAGCACCCGAACATCATTAATTTATACGAAGTCCTCAAAGCCAAAAACGGGAAAAATATTTATTTGGTCTTCGATTACCGAGAAGCTACTCTCTATGATGTGTCGAGAACTAAATGAGTTTTGGCCGATAAGCATCGAAAATATATTATGTACCAAGTTGCTCTGGCCCTCTATTACCTACACTCCGCGGGTATTATGCACAGGGATTTAAAGCCTGCGAATGTCCTCAGAAATTAGAGCTGCTCTATAAAGGTTATTGATTTCGGACTTGTCCGATCGATTTAAGAAAACGATTTGCCTTCTCCCAACCCTCATAATCTGATCTGATGATCTGTTTTATAATAATGTTAGAAATATTTTCTCCACTTTTCTAGATTTGGAGAAGGGTTTAAAAAATGTATGAAATTTTTTTAAAACGGACAAAGACGGACAAAGACGGACAAAGACGGACAAAGACGGACAAAGACGGACAAAGACGGACAATGACGGACAAAGACGGACAAAGACGGACAAAGACGGACAAAGACGGACAAAGACGGACAAAGACGGGCAAAGACGGACAAAGACGGACAAAAACTTACAAAAAGTAGGAAATCGAAGATAAATTAGCACTCAGTCATCATCATGAACTCACAAAACCAGACAACATATTTATTTATCGACAAATTTCTATGGTTTATGAGTGAATATTAATCTTTCCTTTATTAATTTTATTTTTTTTAATTTTATTGTGACCTTTACATAATTATCAACTGACTCGGCTGCCTTCAAATGTAACGGTTCCTATCAGCACTCACATCTTCGGCATCGGCATCACGAATATTTATTGAGTCGAAGATATTCTTATGCTTTTGATAAAGCTTTATTTTCTGTATTGTGTCATTGGATGATTCCGACAAAATTTAAATAAGAGTGCTCGCGAGTTGCTTTGTACGATGGCCTGATTACAGTTTGCCATATTGCATTTTTTTCGCTCAAAATTGGCGGCTAGCCGAAGCATAAAACCATTTTTTGAATTTTGTCAATTACAATTATATAATTAATGTCCTTTGATTATTATAGCAATGATTATGTGACACATATCACTCCCATTCAACTCTGTCTCCTTTGTCCCACATAGCAATGAAGGGCACCCATTTGATTTTGCGATCTCCAATTTGGTTACTTTTGTGAACTGCCAAACTCTGCCCATTGTGGAGGATGCTCATCTATTTCTTTACCACATCCACGCGGATCTCCAATGTATCTCCTGTTCTAATTTTGAGGAGGCCACTCTTTACTGGAATAAGGTCACTCTAATATATTTTTCCACTCCATCCGTGGTAACAGTATCGGCTATGAATGTGCACATTGCCGTAAAAATGTCCTCATAAAACGATCCAAAGTGCAAAACAAAATACATAAACATGTTGTCGTCGAAACGATCAGAATTGTAATCAATACATAAGTGGGACCAATAACTATGACCGTAGTGTGATCCATAACTATGACCGTAGTGGGACTCGCAATCGTAGCATCCATGTCTAACACGAAGAATTCAAAAAACAAAAAACCATTCTAAAAATTAAGCCTATTTCCACAACATCAACAAACAGCAGACAATAACAATAAATCTTACACAGCTATTTCACAGCATAACTATTCAATTTCCTCAACGATAAATATTTCGCCACATTCCACATAAAATAATATCTAACCCAAAAACAAATAAAAAAGATTGCAATATATGTCCTTGAAGTCACAAGCAACTTCTCAACTGTGCCAGCATTCCTACGCTCGATGAGAGATCTATGACCCGATATAACTACTTATGAGCCATATGAACCAGCTTACAGTAATGTGTGGAGGAAGGTAATAATTATGGCTTCTTTTATCACCTTATCTATTTAATTCTGGTTGCAGTTAGTATTGACCTCCAATCAGTACAACCTACGAGCTGGGCAAAATAACAGTCTTACTATGATATGGCAGATTAAAATTAATGTTTAGGCTTATTTTAGTAAAGCCGGCTTAAATGTAATTCAAGTTTGCACCAAAGTAATGTTTATGCCCTTATTTAAATGTTATTAGTTTGGGTTCGGAGTAGTTTGTGAAATAGTCTGGGAGGGATACTTTTAAGGGAAGTTATTGATGGTTGTTATTGTTGATGATGGTGAATTTGTGGGGGTTGTTAGGAGGGAGGTTTGTGTTTGTCATTGGGGTTCCTGGATGTTGATTGCTCTTATGCTGACTACGCTGGTCCATGATTGATAAGCCATCTTTAAATATCTTACTCCGCGAGTTGTTCCGACTTTAACTTTGCCCAATTTCATTATCTCTCGATCTCGAGGTGGATCTCGAGTTGTTATCAAGTTGGCTCATCCGACTAAATTTCATATTATTACTCTTATAATGA
>NW_028282766.1:0-10000 GCF_059751285.1 Brachycentrus maculatus
TCAAGAAAAGGCGATTTAGTTGGCTCGGCCATGTACTCCGCATGCCTCCTGAGAGCCTTAATCAAGCTTGCCTCTTTTACAAGGCATCAGGTTCGCGCCGCCCAGGACGACCACTGCTGACAATTCGTCGGCAGTTCTCGTCAGAAATTCGGGACGCGGATCTGACTTGGGAGGATGCAAGGGAGCTGGCAGCCGACAGAAAAGCCTGGAGACAGTTTGTGGACTCCATATGCTCCACCTAGGGAGCGGATATGGTTATAATAATATATATAAATATATATATATATATATATATATATATATATATATATATATATATATATAGATATATATATATATATATATATATATATATATATATATATATATATATATATATATATATATATATATATATATATATATATATATATATATATATATATATATATATATATATATATATATATATATATATATATATATATGTATATATATATATATATATATATATATATATATATATATATATATATATATATATATATATATATATATATATATATATATATATATATATATATATATATATATATATATATATATATATATATATATATATATATATATATATATATATATATATTTATATATATATATATATATATATATATATATATATATATATATATATATATATATTTATATTTATATATATATATATAAACATATATATATATCTATGTACTTATTCAATGATAAGTATTTTTATCATTGAAATAGTTAATCAGTTACTTTTATTTTTTTTTCTAAAAAAATAATTTATTCTTAATTTTTCTTTAACATATTACATTTTTTAAAATGTATATATTCAGTCACTTTTAGTGATATTATGAATAATAAATGTAATTGGATGGATTAACTTGAAGACGCTTTAAGTATATAATTTCATTCAAGATTAAGAATAAATCCTTAATTAATTTGTGTACGTTCTATATCCGGGGTCTGAACTGAGCTTTAAGGGCGGTTTACATGCATCACATCTCACCGCGGCAGCAGAAATTTTACCGGGAATAATAATAATAATATCAAGCCAACAAGGCCCGAGAGAATTGCATTGCAGAAAAACGTACAGCGGAAGTAAAAAGCATATAGACCTACCACAATATCCGTAAATAGGTATAAATTTTTAATAAATTTTCTCTCTTGTTTCGTATTTCCAGGTTGACAATATATTTTTTTTGTGAACGAAAGAAGAGTGCACCGGAAACTTGTCTAAAATGCATGGATGTAGTAGGGGTTTAGTGATTTGATTGACTTTTATTGAGGAAATGAAATTATGAACGACAAGTGCTTACTTAAAGATGAAATAAATTACAGTTTAATTTTTATTTTTCCGGATGAAATGTTAAAAGAAAATCCCGTATAATTGATTTCCCGATTTATCCGAAACGAGTAAATAAAGAGAAATTAAAATTAGTAATATTATGTGCCATTTGCATTTAAGTATAACTTTCTACTTGCTTTGTAAGATGCACGAGTTGACAGTGTGACACAACTAGGAAAACGACAATTTTTTGGTTAGTCAAAAGCTGGCCTAACGCCCCTGGATTATAAAACACCCTGTTTATATATATATATATATATATATATATATATATATATATATATATATATATATATATAAATATATATATATATATATATATATATATATATATATATATATATATATATATATATATATATATATATATATATATATATATATATATATATATATATATATTTATATATATATATATATATATATATATATATATATATATATATATATATATATATATATATATATATATATATATATATATATATATATATATATATATATATATATATATATATATATATATATATATATATATATATATATATATATATATATATATATATATATTTTTATATATATATATATATATATATATATATATATATATATATATATATATATATATATATATATATATATATATATATATATATATATATATATATAAATATATATATATATGTATATATATATAAACATACATACAAATACACATTTATAAAAATATATATATTAGTATTGCAAAGTTATCACGATTGCTTGATATTGAAGCCAGTCTGGGTTGCCATTACCGCCGGTGCATGTTTAAACAATCGGCACGCGTTTGGGATAATTACAGACTTCGTTATAGGACCCTTTCCCCCATTTTCCGTCGGGTGGGTTTCGAACTGTGATTTCGCGTTTTGACATTAAGGCCGCGAATTACCGCGCTCTGTCGATGGAGTCATCTCAATTAATGGACCCTTAATTTCGCGTTGCAGCGGGGGCGTTCCGGGCTCGTTGTTTCGGCAGATCCGCGTTCGGCAGGGCGGAAATATTGCCACCACGTATTGAATCAAATGATCATGATCGACTTATGGCATAATGCATGCAACGTCAGCGGGATAATCGCTAATTGGTTTGCAAAATCTACTGCACTATCGCCACCATTTCAGGAAATTTCATACTACTGGTGCTAATTTACCCATTTATTTGTTTTAAAAATCATTTGTCGCTTTCCTGGTAAATAACCATCTTTTCAATTATTATTTAATATGGTAACAAAAGTTTTAATAATCATATTAATTCATTTATAGACATTTCTACTTAAAATTAAAAAAAATAATAATACAGTTCTTTCCAATAAAGAGACTGAGCACTTGTGCTTGGAGAGAGACTTACACTTAGTATTTATGTTTATTTTTATTATTAATTATTGAGTGTTTTATTTCTTTTTACTTGACTTAAGTTTGTATTATACAAGTCATACATATTTGATCAATCTCATGACGTTCCATGATTGAATATACAGCAGCTATCTACGATTGGATTTATAAAGCTTAAAATGTTTTTTAATATTTTTAATGTTTTTGATTTAAAATAAACCCTGATGATGACAAGGTTTTGTCGAAACCGGTAGGTTAAATTGTATTAATAAAAAAAGTTTTGAAAACAAAGTTAATTAATTTTATAAAAGCTATAAAATGTACCACAAAGTATCTGCGGAAAACATTCAAGAAATATAAGGCTTTTATTTAGCAACCAAAATGTCAAAAGTTGAAATATCAAAAATGTAAAATAACTCCTTAATGGAGAAATCCAGATTAAAGAACAAGTATTTGGAATACAATAAAATAAACAATACAGTTAAATGAAGAAATAAACTAAAAAACAGATGCCAGACCCTCACTCTTCTATTGCTCAAAATGCTGGACGATGTATAACACCTACTCAAGGCAACAAGAAACTGCTGAAATGCAAATGTTTAGATGGTCAGCTTGAGTGTCTCTAAAAGACAAAATAAAGAGTTCAAGTATTTGTGGCAGCCGGGTATAACTGACATCAAGAGTAAGGTTAAAGGAAGGCAACCGAGATGGTATGGGTACATAGGACGTTGAGATCCTAAACATGTAGTAAACCACGCAATCACCATGGATCTCCCTCGAAAGACGTCAAGAGGATGACCAAAAAAATTATGGATGATACAGACAGATAACATGATTCGAAGGCATTACGTAGGTATATGATAGAAGGACCTAAAACCTGAGGATGAGGAAAGTCGATCCTAATAGTCAACAAAGATGATAAGTTAATATAAAGCCAGGAAAATAAAATTTAGACACACTCAAAGTGTTTTGAAAATATTTTTATTTTATCAGAACCCCAATACATATAATATTTCGACATTTATGAGAGTTCCAGTATCTTTTTGTTTTTAGTGTATGGTATGTATCTGACGATTCTATCCTTAAATTGAATTTATTTTAAACTTATAGTTTTTGGTCTCTTTTTTATGTACATATAAAAGTGTATTAGGAGAATAGCTTTACGTTGGATATTCGCTTATATTATGAAAACATCTAAAAAATACACACGATGTCCACAGGGGATGTTATTAAGGTCAACCTTAAAACAATTAATTTCCGTATTAATGGTCAAAAAGCCTTCTCCGCCGTGAATACAAAAATATGAATAAAAAGTACTCTAATTCGTATGGGTCAAGTTTATAAATTCATACGAGGGTAAATTAAGTTAGAATTTCAAATTAGGTAAAAACTGCGAAGTCCCTCTGCATACAGAAAGGTTTTGTGAAAGTTATTAATGGCAGGTGAAAAATAGGCCTTCTGACTCATGAATTAAAAACGAATATAAAACTTTCACACCTTTCATTAATAAAAAATATTGAGCCCCTCATTTAATTTGAGGCACACCTTTTTCATTATCGCGTTGTTAAATATTAAAAATACGCATGTAAGAAAATATATTTAATTTATTTTCGTCATTAAAAGGGTATTTATAATAACATATATCGATTTTGAAATTTCTGTGTTTTGTTTTATTTATGAAAGTTTCAGCCTTCTGGTGTTCCTATTCTACCATCTATTCATTCATGTGCATCAAAATCGTATCTACATTTTTTTATATTTACATCGATGTGTCTTTGATGGGTTTTCCCGTGATGTTTTCCAATAGTCGTAGATGCTAAATAATTTGTTAGTTGCTCTTCTATCAAAGGAAAGTTACTTGTTTATTGTTAATTTGTTACTAGACTTTCATGAGATAATTTCTGTGTATTCTTAGTTAATTATCTAAAATGAGTTTCATATTTGTTTTTTATGAGATGATAACTTGTCTTTTGTACGTTAGTTATCAATCATGGGTTTTTCATTTGTCTTTTTTATTCGTCTGGTGTCATTACATTTATTCATTTATATACTAAAAATCTCTAAATTGTAATTTACATTAATATGTTTTCAATTGGTTTTCCAAAGATATTTTGCAATGCTATACTGGTTCCAACCCTTATGTATGGAGGCGAAGCATGGAGTTGGCAAAAGAAGGATGAAAGCAGACTGAATGCAGTCGAAATGCGATCCCTCAGATGAATGTGTGGCAAAACGATGTTTGATAGCTGTTCGAATGATGAATTAAGGAAAGAATGCAAGGCTGAGATCAGTATTATCGATAAAATTAAGAAAGGTGTGTTGAGATAGTTTGGACATGTGGAACGTACACATGAGTGAGGAAAAAACGGTTAAACGAGGAAAGAACGGTTTATGAGGTGAATGTAGTTGGAAAAGGAAGCAGAGGAAGACCGAGGAAAACCTGGCATAATCAGGTATATCAAATACTTGAAAGCGGCCGGGTCAGGAGTCGTAATAATCGTCGGGTATGTATGAGGAGATGCATGAATGTAGAAGAGTGAATGAAGAGAGAATGTTTGCAAAGACAGAGTGGTGTGGCATTCGATTCTCTCTGTCTCCCCCTGCGAGGAAGCGGCGTAATGGTTAGTTAGTTTGTTTATTATTATTAAGTCATTAATGATTAGTTAGATACTTGTCTGTCATTAAATAATTACTTGTCTATTGTTTAGTAAGTTATCTGTCATTAGTTCGAAATATGTCTTAAAATAGATATTTACTTGTATATTGTAAGTTAGTTATCAATTATGAACTAGTTATTTGTCTTTAATGAGATAATAACTTGTCTTAAGTTATTAAAAATGAGTGAGATACTTGTCTTTTATAAGATAATTACTTATTATTTTTTGACATCTCATCAAAGATGAAAAAGAAAACTCATAATTAACTCCTGTAATTGGAGATAATCCAGATTTTGTGAACAAGTATTTGGACACACTAAAAATGTTGTAGATAATTACTTGTCTATTGTTAGTTCGTTATTCAGAACGGTCAGAATTAGAGAAAAAAACACATTTTTATTTACTTCAACTCCCCGAGAATCGAACCCAGACTTATGAACTGCGATGTGCCGTGAAGGTGAAATTATTATTTAACATATTTAATACTCCTAATGATATCAAATTATTTTTCAAATTGAATTTATTTGTTGTGTTCATGTTTCTCATTGTCCTTGTTTTCAAGTAACTAGTTTCAAAACAATTAAAAATGGAAGCTTTGATTTAAGAACCGAAATAAGTTATCTGTGTAAATAAATTTGCGAGAGAGAGAATTTCATTAGAGCATCCTTTGATTGGAAATATATTGATGAAATCAATAGCAATAGAAAACTGAAAGTGTTCTTAATATTTTACACAAAAAATCTAAATTTTAATCGTAATGAAGCATAACGCTCATTTAGTTTAAACAATTTCCAGCACTGCTCTTTTTCTCATCTCGACGTGCCGAGGATAAAATGAAAAGGCAAACAGTAATAATATTATTTTCAGAAGTATGAACAAGAATTTCATTTATTTCCAAAATGTTTCTACGAGTTTTTGTTATAATTTTTGTTGAGGCAATCAAACGCTTCATAGATTTGATTTGTCAGAATGAACGATATACAATACAGTTTCTGTCACGAAATATAATATGTATTCAGATATTTTGTTCATTTCTTCTTTTCTTTTATTATAGAATCGTTGGTAAGAAAGTCTTTTTTATGGACATTGTAACAATATGAGCAGGAAAATTACTATCTTTGTACTAAGCACACGAACTACAAAAGTTTTTATTATGACGATCTATCTACGATACAATAGTTTTTCTACTTATTTGTTACCAAGATCTCTGTTCACATATTTAGATTGATGACGAAACGCATATTAAATGATTTAAAAAAATCAATATGTTGTGGATATTCTTTTCTTTGTACGAACAAATACAGTACTTAACCACGAAAGAATTGTTACTGAATAAATTATATGTATCTTTATTTGTGAGGAAGATGTTCTTGAAAAATGTCACACATAATTTTAAAAAAGTCTCTGAAATTTATTTCACAATCTTAAAAGACGTTGCCTCTAATTCACATATGAATGTTTTCAAAATTGATTATACATAAAGGCACGAATTTCAAAAATGATAAGAACATCTAAATGCTTTTTGTAGTTTTATCCCTTCTCATAACACAATGGTACATCGGAAATAACATTGTACTAATGCATTATAATCTTGATCGTTAAATACGTGAGGGAAAGACGCATGCACTTTATGTTCGAGTCCAGTGTAATATTAATAAAATATAAGATTGAAAACTTACATTTATTTGTTTTTATTCCTCTTTACCACTATGTTTTTTTCATACGAATGTTTATTTTATGTTTCTCTGAATTAATGGAATACTTATTTATTGTCACCTGAAGAGTCGGACTGATTACTTCATGAAATAAATTATTATATTGACATTGCATCAGTTTGATGCCGCGCACGATGCACTATTTGGTGCTGATCAAGATCAGTAGAGTAGGCTCTAATCACTTAATTATGAAGGTGGAAAAATGTTTTTTTAAATATTTCATTAAAGTTTTACTTGATAAATACCAATATTTCTGAAAATCTATCGAGACACGTGTTTCGATGTACTCCACATCATTTATTAACACCGCGGAATGAACTGAAACAACCATAAATTACCAATAATATCAGTTATAATAGCATAGTACCAAAAATTTAAAGAAATATTGGTATTTTCCCAGTTAAACTCAAATTAAAAATTAATAGATATTACCACAAAGTACCTGCCAAATCAATCAATAAAAAAACGTTTTTTTAGTCAATATAAATAAATATATTAAATTTTTAAATTGAAATCACTCGTATACGAGTGGAGACTAACAAAAATAAATAAGAAAATGTTTCATTGTATCACATTGTGAGAAGTTGAATGAGAACGTTTTCAAATCATGTTTTTCCCCGTCCTAACTAGGCAAAGTGATGTCAAACAGCGTCTGGGCAGCTTTCGGGAATTTTTAAAGGGATTTCTCGTTTTTCAGTATCGGGGGAATTGGAACAAATAGGATGGAATGGAAATGGTAAAATGGAACTTTGGAAATGTCAAATGGGATTTATGCCCCGCTTTTTTGATTGGTTACGACAAATGCGTATACTTTGTGCGTAGCAAAGTATTTAGCCAAGGCCCGGGGAAGAAATTTATTTATTATTCTTTTGTGACAGTACAGAAAAGTTAACACTCGCAGTATTAACTTGTCGGGAAAATAATTAATTTTCATAAATATTACACTTCTGTTTCACAGACGAGGAAAAAGTATTTTATCCAATTTTGTATGCATCAATTTATTTATTTTAAAAATTTACTTTTCATACTAGGATATGAATATTACACGTGTGTGAAGTGATCACTTAAACCAGCCTATGATGGTCGTCAGCCCCGTAAATGTTCAGACTTCCATATTCTTCTACATCTTTGATGAGATGTCAAAAAATTATATGATTTTTATTTTATTTATTTTTTACAACATTTTGAGTGTGTCCAAATACTTGTTCACAAAATCTGGATTATCTCCAATTACAGATTATTTATTTTTGTTTTTATTTTATTTGTTTGGGAATTGTACAGCTTAACATTAAATAATATATGTATATTAAAAATAGTTACATTAACAATAATGAATATTACATAACATAAAGCTAATTAAACAATTCCACATTTATTTTTTAATTACCATTAAAACATTAAGAGAGAAAAAAAATTCCCTTGAAAATAATAGATTATTTCGTGTTCTTTATACTCAGCAGTATGCCAGTGAAAAGAAGTGTAAGTTCACACAAAGAAGGGAAAGAGATATGAAAACGTGTCACAGTAATGGATACAATGCCCTCATGAAGTTACCCTAACATTATAGCGCGAGTGATATCAGCACACATACCACATGGTCAATAAGACATTGGCAGGTTTCCGAAATAGACCGATGAAGAGTTTCAACCTCATCATAAAACTCTTGTGGGTTAAACATGTAGCAGAACTGGAGCTGTACCTGTACATATTCATATATCAAATAAATAAAATATCCAAACAGGAAATACCATTGCAGAACACGGATATCATAAACTGAAGAATAAAATGTTAAAATAAAACCTTCAAAACGCAAATTGATTTTTTTTGGTCAACCATCTTCGAAAAAGAACATAAAACAGTTTTTCTTGCGAATAAAATAATTTAATGTGAATCATTCACGCAAATAAAACATGAAACCCTGCATTAGAATGTGCCGACTCGTTATTTTTTCATTACAAACACCATAAAAATGTCATTCTCATCACATTTCAATAGACAATGCGAATATCTCGTGGCAGCGGGCTATAATACACTTGTAATATATCCATTACATCGTCGCATTGGCAAACGCGATGGAGAGGCTGGCATTCCCGTACTTTAATACGCCAACAAAAACTGTACTAATGGCTGTTTATATAATGGAAAGTAATAAAATATTCGAAATGTCGTCTCGCGAGCGTTTCGGAACGGGCGTCGCGGTATGAATATCAATGAGATGTGAACTTTTTCAATTTTAGCATATGGGAGAATGGAAAATCTCAACAGCGATTTCGGGAAAACACCTTTTCACCAAAACGCCGAACCTGCGCCAGTTAAAACCTCATTCCGACGCTCATGAATATTTCCTTGAAGATCAAATGACATTACATACCAATACACTTCGAATTTTTATCGTTCATATTTATTATTCATAAACCCGTAATGGGTGTATGTATTTTTGATTGAATTCTTTTACTGAAAATTCCAGGAAGTACATATCTACCTGATTCATGATAAGTTACCAAACTCGTATATTTACAGATCAATATACCTTATGCTTTTAATGTGTTTGTACTCGCATATTATAATGATTTTCTTCCTGGTGTAATTTATGTGGCCTTTTTTTAAAGAGGGATGCCGATTCCCAGCTGTCAATTCATCTCCTTGGTCTGCTCCCGAGTGGTCTACCTTGGAGTTTGCCGTGCAATGCAATGTGGGGGAGTCTGGACGGTTCCATTCTCTTTACATGCGCATACTTTTGTCTTCTTCCTTGCCTTCTCCACCTAACGACTTCTTCGCATATTTCTCTTATCCTGGTGTCCTTGTTATATTTCGTAGACTCTTGCCAGATATGCTCCCAAGAGTCTTCGTTTATCTTAAACTACGTTTGTTGTTACTGCGGTGTCCGCTCTGCAT
>NW_028282767.1:0-13907 GCF_059751285.1 Brachycentrus maculatus
CCTGGTGCCCGTGCTATTTATTCGTGACATCACAACGGATAAATCAACCTAAATGAATCTTATACTGTATAGCAATGTTTGTAATGTTTATCTTGAAAACGGTCTCGGGGGCTATCGTGAAATTATCATTTCGGGTGCAAGAAAGTGACGAGCGAGGTCTCGGTCCCAGCTTTGGGACATATACACTCATATAGGGGGTTTGAAAATGATATCGAAAAGCAAAATAATTATCACAAAACTTGAAGCATTGTCTAGAATCGTATATAATGTGTCGTTAAAAAATACACGCGAAGAAGTGTGTTTACGTTTCATACCATAAAAACTATTTTTTTTCCTCACCAAAATATTTACTAATCTGCACGTCTCGTGTTGTATTCTATTGTTTTTTGAAAAAGTTGTATTATTTATTTTATACGGCTAGTAAATGATCGAATGACTAATATGGCTCGTTTGTTTTGCAGCACCAGTCCCAGCCAACTGGAGAGAATGACTATGAACCCGCTGCCGACAGATGAAGGTGAGTCCTCTTTATAATCCGTTAAACTTGTTGAAGAAGAAAAAAAAAACAAAAGATATTTGACATCGAATCGATTTTAAACAGCATGGCAAAATGCGTAACTATGGTAATATAATAACCTCGAGGGACTCCGCACATTTCCAGAGTCCGAGTAACACGAGCTAGTACGAGCGCCATTGCTGCTATGCTCCTTCTCCTACGTACTATTTCTTCTCCATTTCCCATATACCAGTTTTTTTTCTTCACCCAGAGTTTTTTATGTAATGTTCTTCCTCTCTCAGATCCGGAGCGCGGGACTAATCGCTTCATATAAATAACAATCTGGTAACACCGCGTCATCCGATGCGGTGCCCCATGCATCGCGCCCCGCTTTATTTCGGAAAGGGACCAATAAATAACATAATAAAGTCGGCGTACTAAAATGAATATAAAGTAACACCGAATAAAACTAGCCAAGCAAAACCGGGCTAGTGAGCAGATGGAACCTATATACCATATACTCGTACTGTATGTAGATGCGCTGCTCGCTGGGAACAACCGGCACTTACAGTGCTCGGGAGCGGTCCCGCTCCCCGCTTACGTGTTGTCATCGTCTACTCGGTATCCACTCCTCGCCACTCGACTCTGCCTGCTGCCTGCTGCCTGCTGCCTGCTGATTCCGCGTGTCGCTCGCCCTACCGACATATCTATGTGGAGGGACTATACGTGAACCAACGTGCGAAGTTGTCGGTCCAACTATCAACTTCATGCCGTTTGCGATTCCCGCCATGCAATTGGCGGGAATCGAACTCGCGTCGCCTGTTTCACAGTCCAGAGTTTACCCAACTAAACTGCGGCACCTGTCTGAAGAAATAATCGCGATTTAACCCAAAAGGGAGATAAAATCGGCGTGGAAAAATAAAACGAATAAAAATGTCAGAAAATATACAAACTAGGTTAATATTTATTCCGGGGTGCGGCTTTGGGCCATACTATTCTAAATCAGACCTACGAACCCTAATTTCGTAAAGCTTATCTATCCTTGGTCAATTTCGGGGATATATACCATAGTAATTAAGTTATCCTCGCAATGGTTCGGGAATTGAACACAGTCAAATTAAATTGGCAAATCACTATGTTCACGTTGTCTGCAGCCGCTCTTCAGAGGAACTTAGAGCTGCAGTTGAACCACTCACTCGAGTTTTAAATCCAGGACATACGTCTTCTTCCGATCCTGCGTTTACCTTCCGCTTTGCCTTGTAATATAGTGCGTATTATTTCGCATTTCTCTCCCCTCATAAAATTGCCATAGTAGGTACTCTAGCTCTCTTTCTTTACAGTGTCTATAACTTGAACTCTAACAATCTATAATTTTCGAAAGATTTTTCTATATCGTTACATTTCGAACACAAGATTGAGTTGTTTGTGGTACTCGGTAGCTCGGGTGAGATTCCAGGTGTCGGCGCCATAGAGAAGCGCTGTAAAGATGTATCACCGCGTAATTCTTATACCCAGATCAGGATTTAACTTTCTATTATTAAAGAGGCACTCATTTTGGATAAGCAGTTTCTCACCGTTTCTATCCTAACTTTGATATGTCGGGGGTGGTTCCACTAGTTATTATGCCAACAGTCCAGATATTTACATTGATGGCATTTTTTAATTACATCTGTTCTCCTTCTGAGGGGCCCAACTATACCTAATAGAAATTGTTTATTAATTACGTATTTTAAACAAAATCACTGAGATTGCTTGGTGGAACTGACGGACTAACTATTACGTCGCTTCTCCGCAGAGATAGGCAGAGATAATATAACACCTCACCACTCTGTCTTTGCAAACATTATTTGCCTCTTCCACATTCATGCATCTTCGCATACCCGCCGATTATTCTGACTCCTCACTTTCAAGTATTCGACCTACTCGATCATGCCAACTCTACTTTTCTTATTTCCAAATACATTCGTCTCATAAATTTGTTTGACCGTTCTTTTCTCTTTCGTTCGTCCCACATGTCCAAACCATCTCAACACACCTTTCTTAATTTTATCGATAATGCTTATCTCGGCCTCGGCCTCGGCTTCTTTCCTTATTTTACCATTCTAACACCTATCATACATCGTTTAGCCGCACACTTCCATGCAAAACTTCCATGCATGGTACCGGGACTTTATTGTGTATCGCAAGTTTAGCTTTAACTTTGGTAGAACTGCATTTTATATTATAATAAACCGACATCTTGAATAGCTTTTTCCATTTTACTGACCAGCGACCGGGTTATTTTTGCAAGCAAAAGTTAATATGAGAAAGACAAATGTTCTTCTTTAAATCAGATCCGGGCAGATCCGGGGAGAGAGATTCCGATGGTTTATGTTCACTAGGCCGGATTCACAACCGGGCGGGTTGACGAGTAATTCCTTAAAAGGACTCCCCTGTAATTAGGAGCGAGGTTGCAGTGTGCAGTCGGTAACTCCGCATGCTCGCGGAACGCGTACTACCTCTCGCCGTGTAGGAGCTGCAGCAGAGGACGCAACACACTCCGCTGTCTGCTCTTCCGAGTGTATATTTCGTATTATACATATTGTTTAGGTCGTGCTATTTTAGATTCGTATAATTTCGGGTGTCAGGATCATAATATGCGCAAATTCGCTAAATATCACCAAATATTTTTTATCGAAAACAAGTAACGTTTTGTATGAATCAACGCGATCGTGTTGCCTAACGTTATGCACTTACGTTATGTCTAGAACGTGCGTGAATGGCGAAATGTCGGTCGGATATTATTTATTTTGTTTCGCCGTACTAGTGCGGCCATACAAGGGGAAATCCCGCGAAAAATGAATTCGCGAACTTTGCTCGTCGGGTCCTATCTTCCGAGTGACTACTCCAAAAAGCCAAACGGCGTTATTCCATATTTAAACCTCCGTCGGGCAGATTGTTTTCGGAAAGCATCCTTCTACTCGCGTAGTACGTCTTGTGCGCTTCGATGATTCAAATACTAGCAAAGTGAGTTCCCACCGGTCTCCGAGCGGGGGCGCCGCGGGGGCTGCCTTCCGGGCCTCGGGGAGCCCGCCCGCAGGTGAGCCCCGGACCCCCGGACCTACACACACATATAGTCAGCGTGCTTCTTTGGCATATTGGGACGGTCTTTTTATATGCCTAACCGCATGCTACTGTACAACAAGATTTCCACGGGATCACATATTTTCCATTTTTAATTTCAATAATTTATTTTGCGTTTCATTGAATTTGTTTCTTTAAAAATATCATCTAGTGAAACCCTCTTGATTAGTTGTGTTATCTTAAGTCGGTAATAACCTGTCTTAAAATGAAATTTTTTGAAAAATGAAATTCACCAGTTAAAGAATCTAAATGAAGAAAATAATGAATTTTTGGAAATCCATTTTTATATACAAATTTGGACTTGTATCGGTCGAATGAGTTGCGAATGCTTGCCACTAATGTACATATACGGCAGTCAATCGCACAGAGAAAATGAGCTTATGAATTGCTTGCGATTTTGACGGTATAGGGAATATCGGGGGTAGGTGATCGAAAATAATATGTCGAGGTGCTCTGTCTGTATCCAGGGAGGGCCGAAGGAGGCTGCTCGCGCACCATGAAGGAGTACGAGGAGCAAGCGGCGGCGCTGCGCAAGGACAACTTCAACCTGAAGCTGCGGGTGTACTTCCTGGAGGAGCGGCTCGAGGCCGCCGCGCCGCACAACACCTTCGCGCAGCACAACCTCACCATGCAGAACATCGAGCTCAAGGTCAGCGTGGAGAACCTGCGTCGCGAGGCGAAGGAGCAGCAGGAGCTGCTGTGCGCCGCGGCGCGCGCGCTCGACCTGGTGGAGGGCGCGGCCGCCCGGCGCGAGGCCGAGCTGCTCGCCCAGCTGGCGCTGCCCGCCGGGCTCCCCGTCCCGGAGGTATACCATCCCCCGACGCACCTCTCGCATCTCGCACCTCGCACGTTACTAAGGACTGTGTTTCTTGTTTAGAACAAAGCGGGGGAGCCTGCACAAGAAACAGATGAGAGCAAATTACCACAAAATAGGTGGAGTCTTTTTTTCTCTCTTTCACAATCAAATTAAATTTTACCTTATCGGCTGGAGTTATCTGTTTCGTTTCATTAATACAAATTATGTCTCTGTTTTGCAGAACGAATATTGAAGTAGCAAAAAATATATCCGAGGTAAGTTTAGAATTTTGAAGTGTTATGCTGTATAGAATGAAATAACAACTACTTATGTAGTTTTTTCAATTAGCAACCGACACCATCATACTAGTCAGACCAGTCAGACCAGTCTGATGATGTAGGTTACGACAAAACCCTGTCGCTGGTTAAATAAAATTCATGTGGAAATTTATATATATATATATATATATATATATATATATATATATATATATATATATATATATATATATATATATATATATATATATATATATATATATATCTATATATATATATATATATATATATATATATATATATATATATATATATATATATATATATATATATATATATATATATATATATATATATATAAATAAATTTATATATATATATATATATATATATATATATATATATATATATATATATATATATATATATATATATATATATATATATATATAAATATGCTTTCATACAGTTTGAAATGGGGCTATGGTAATCTTTAAGGCTGCCACTCTTTTTTCTTCATATCTCTCTCCCGCTCACAGAATGTGACACAATAATAACTTGTGATTTTGTTTGAGAAAAAGAAAGATACACAATTTTATTTGAAAAGGATTTTATTTGTTTTAATCAAAGATCTAATAGATAATTATCATGGAAAAGGTTTACGACTTAGTGGTATACTTAATTGTAATTTTAAAAAAAATGAATGGTTCTCAACAAAGTATATGTTGAAAATGATAAATATAGCATTGATGCCCCGACAGATTTGAGATGTGGAATTGGGTTACTAAAATTTCTCGTAGTTTAAATAAAATTATATGACAGGGTGATTAAAAATAAATATAAAAATGTTATTGTTTTATTTCAGGATGAGATATTTAACATGGAGAGACTAAAACAGGAGAACAAAAATGCATGTCAAATGGTCCAAGGTATCTACTTTAATTATTATGAAATATTGTCCCTCTTTCAGACGCATTCCGTCTATACTTGCAGTTAAGTGTGATAGTAATATCTTATATTGATTTTGAAAACGAATTCACATCGCTCCATAATAAAAAAATGTCCACAATATTGTTCGTAAAGTCCAAAATAAGTAAACATTGGCAATGTTCATGGTTGCTGAGTTCATTAGTAAACACATACAGTTAAGACAGCCTTAACACTGCCGTTACCTTATAATCATAGTCACCGCTTTTTGTTTCAGTTTGGCCATTTTGATCTAGGTGTGATTAGGCTGGAATTGTTATTTTTTTAAATTAATTCTTTCAATATATGGTACATATATCTTTTAGAAAAATAACTCTCGCTGTAAATAATTTATTTTCATTTTTTAGTTAAAAAATGCACTTTGAGATTGTAAAAAGTGCATGTTTTTCTGTTTTTGCTTCCTCTTATATAATATTTCAAACGAGACTTTATTCTGGTACTTGTGTTGGAAAATATAAGTCTTTATTTTTTATTCATTTCTATTGAGTTAATAACTCTGCAGGGCTGGAATTATGGTTTCAAGATAATTTGACAAATTTTCGAGCGTAAAATCTCCGATTACTTCTATTGCATAAACAAAAAAGTTCATTAATTTTATTTTCGGTATCATTAAATTCTCGACAACACTTATTGATCAAGAAGTAAAGTACAGTATGTAGTTAAATCGTTAACTTCCGTATCGAATATCTCTTTTATTTAACAATTTACAAAATCCATACATGACATTGCAGGTTGCTTGAAGCGAATATATCAGATGGAAAGAGACAACGAGAAGTTGAGAGCAAGTTTGCAGAGGAAAGAAGACAGAGTAGCCAAGTTACAGGTGAGCGCAATAACAAATGACGGGGTGTGAGCTCGCCGAGACAGGTAGAAGGCCTATCATCCGAGCTGTCGCTCAATCGTGTCTACTAGGACTGTGAACTACCACTCTCCGAATGACTGATATTACTACATTTGTTTTGCAAATGATACTTAATGCAATTAAATAAACTTATAACCATTTTTAATTTGTAATTATGCTATTTTTTTTTCCTTGCCTTATCTTGTGGTTTAAAAAATAATTTTGCCTAGATATAAAGAAACTTATACTTTTATTCATTCTAGTGTCAATTGAGAAAATCCGGAATACAACTGGTGCATGAGGTAATCTTAATTTCAGTAATTCAGTACTGAGCGCACTATATGCACTTATAAATGTAAATATATATATATATATATATATATATATATATATATATATATATATATATATATATATATATATATTTATATATAAATATATATATATATATATATATATACATATATATTTATATATTTATATGGATATATGTATATCATAATCAACATTATAAATTGAAATTGAAATTACATTGAAATGTATTTTCTTATATTAAATTATAATTTAAGATTTTTAAATTTTCAGACAAATAGTTCCGGGAAGGAAAGTGACCCTGGAATTGTAGAGGAATATAAAGAAATTCTTAAGTCTAAAGAAAGCCAAATAAGCAATCTAGAAGAGGAAATTAAGAACTTAAGTAGCCAGAAGAGCGATATGTCACCTACTAGCAATCTATCTTCCAAGGAATCTCTCTGCCGTCCCGCCCCAGATCTAGGAACCGAGTATGTATTATGTGTACACACTGCATTGAACTCTGTAGTCCAACGATGAGCTATAAAACTTACGTGCATTGTATTTCCAGGAGCATTGAGAAATTGCTCACAAACCGACTCCAAGAGATGGCACAATTCCTGGACTCCCTGTTGTCTCACAGGTGACTACAACTTTTTTTATGGATTATAATTTTATGACAGCTTCCTCATTTGTGATTATATATAAAAATAAATATTCAATCTTACTCCACGAGATTAGCACTAGGTTTATGTTCATTTTCAGATGTATACTAGGAGAAGAAAAGCGTCGGAAAGTGGAACATTTAATGGAACAGTCTTTGGAGCTACCCGTCGGACTCAAACTAGATCCTTCCATTTCTCACATGTTGGAGGAATCCCTGGCCGACCTCACTCTGGGAGTTTCCCACTCTTTCCACCTGGAAGACATCACGGCGCTGCTCGGCCACCACGACGCCACCGCGTCTCACTCCGCGTCGCGACCTCGTGCCGCTCGGCATGATGAAATTTCACATATTGTAGACAGGCACGAGCGTATCATTGATGGACTAAATAGGCAGCTGAAAAACTATCGCGCGCGCTGTATATGTCTCGGCACTTCCGATGAAGAAGGTATTCTGGCCCTCGACCTGGAGAAATCAGATATAGATTGCGATAAACGCTCTCCGAGAAAAAGTAAAGCAGACAGGAGTCGACACATTGCCCGCAGAGATGAAACGGACCGAGATTCCGAAGGATGGTCCGAGCCTGATAGGAATGAGTCTCTTCGAAGGATGGGCCTCCCTCGTCACCGAGATGGTGATTTTCAAACCCTCGTCCAAGAGAAAAACAAACTAAATAGCCTGCTCCAAGATTCTGTTGCCCGAGTTTCGCAGCTAGAAAAGGATCTTGAATCTGAAAAGGCCTGCTATGAAACTAAAATCCGAGAACAAAGAGATGAAATTGATAATCTTGCTCGGAAATTTGAGCAAGTCGTCGAAGATTCCCGTCGATCGGTAGAGAGGAATCGTAACGCCCTCCAAGATTCTGAAAAGGAAATAGTCGTTCTGAAGGAAGCATTGGAAGATTCCGAACTTCGTCTCGCAGAACTGGAGCGAGAATTGAGAGAAGGAAGACAAGGAGAAAATGTAGACGGATTAATTGAAGGAGCAGAGGAGGCAGATGACGGAATTGTAGAGGCAGGGGACGGAGAGGGTGTGGTGCGGTGCCCGTCTCCGGACCAGGGCATCGACAGCGACAGGCTGTCGAGTCTGGAAGCCGCAGGGCAGGGGGGGCTGGAAGAGGAGTGCCACGCGTTGCGACGACGCGTGGCGCAGCTGGAGGGAGCTCTACGAGGCCTACGCTCACGGCGAGGCTTGCAGGAACGGGCAATCTGCCACCAGATCCATCGCACGGCCTCCATCCTACGACAGGTCCGAGGAAACATCCAGCACAACTCTTCGTGATATGTTTTATGATTTTTGTAAATTTGTATCAAATAAATACTACTTTTATAAACAATTTCTATTATTTTTATTTATCCTTCTTACCCACATCCTGTAGTATGTGAACTCGTGTTCTCAGGTCGGTTACTGATTGTAAAAGCAATAATTATTGCTATCGTTTGTCAGCATACGCATTTAATATATATATTTTTTAATGAATAATAAATGGATAAAAAGATTATATCATTTTCATTATCTAAGCAAATTATTATACCTTTCTATAAGAATACTTTTCAAAGGTTAAAAATAACTACTCTGTCAAAAATATTATTATGTATTTATTCATAAATATAAAAAGCAGCCAACATATTTTGTGAAATTAATTTTTATAAGGAAATTTAATTATCACTAGAAAAATTAGTTGACTTATTAAGATATTTATAATGATAAATATTTTAGTCAATTGAGGCTTCAACTTTGAGATAGAGAAGACGCATATTAGTGCAAAATTAATCACTAAGATTTGGATGGTTCATTATTATCCTTAATAATGTAATTCCTTATCCTCGTCCCATCATTAGGTTGGGACGCTGCAAGAAATGCATTATGTAACAATGTACACCATAATAACCCGGTGATATGAATGTTTGTTTGTTAGCACCAAAACAGATAACGGTTATAATATCAAATATGATAATCTATTATATTATAATATCAAATATGATTATCCATTATAGATTATAGGCACAAACAAGATAGTAAATAATCATTTTTTATTTACGTACAAGAAAATAAAAAAAGTTTTAATCAATATTTAAAGCACTAAATTTGTATTTTTCTATTTTAAATTTAAGTTAAAATACCACTATTTCTTAAAATGTTTTGTGACATGTGTTTCAAAGCTTTCGGCATCATTTTCAATAGATTTTAAATAGGTGGTATTTACCAAATAAAATTTGAATTAAAAATGGATAGATATTACCAAAATGTGACTGTCAAATCAATTAATGAAATTGTATTTTTCCAAGTTTGTTTAAAATCATTATATGGACAGATTTAAATGAAATGAAATATTCAAAATAAAAACTTTAAATAAAAAACAGAAAAACATGTATAACTTTTATTTATAAAGAATATAAAAAATCTTAATATAAAAAACATAAAACCTTTTATAAAAATGAGTACATCAAATGCACGGAATGCGTTGGAACAGTTTTACTGATATAATTTTTGTTGTTTTTTTTTTTATTTTTTATAAAAATACATCATTTTTGAAAGATTGATAGGTATATTAATATTACATTTAAAATCCACCCTAAATCGTTTTACGAATATATATATAAATAAAACCAAAGCACCAAATAAGTTTGTATATAATATTTATCAAAATTAGTATTATCTTGGCACCGGGATGTACGTAATTGTATAACTAAATACGCACAACATATCACAATAATTATAATAATTATTAGGAAGTACAGTTCATTAGATCTAGTTAAGTTAGAAAATAAATATTTGATTGTGTACTGGAGTAGAATAGTATGAGAGTACTTTGCTTATTACAGTTTTATGCTTTGGCAAAACCAACAAATGGACCGCGTGAATTACGCCTGCGCACAAATTAACATGCCCTATGGTTAGAGTAATCAACATTACTCTTAAGGAATCTCCAAATACTGCACTTTTTGAAAACACCACCACTTATAGCGTAATTTTTTAACTGAGCAGATTGCTTTGGGCAATTAACCACGAATTAGTGGGAGTTTGCGGGATTTAGCGGTCCATGCCTGGCTACTGATGGCGCTTGACGGTGGTGTTGTGCCACTTGTAGGAGCCCGGGTACTTGAAGTTGTTCCGCACTAGCTCTTCATCGGCCTCCTTGGGACCGCGTGTCCCGTGCACGTACGGCACCGGAACCACGCGCTCCGTTTCCATACGGCGCAGCAGCGGCGTGAAGATGCGCCACGCCTCACGCAGCTCGTCACTGCGCACGAAGTTCATCTGCGAGCCGGCGAACACGTCTTGGATGAGGCGCTCGTACGCATCCGGCATGGCCACCTCCCCGTAGCGCGAGCTGTACGTCAAGTCCAGCTCCGTTTCCGCCAGCTCGAACGTGCGGCCCGGCGTCTTGCACATCATCTTCAGGTAGAGCGCCTCCCCCGGCTGCACGCGAATAACCAGCTCGTTGCGCTTGGCCTGCCCTTCGAAGATGTCGCCGGCCACGTCGTGGTATTGGATGCGCACCTCGGCTTTACGCTCGTTCAGCGCTTTGCCGCAGCGCAGGATAAAGGGCACGCCGTCCCAGCGTTCGTTGGCGATGCGCAGCACGGCCATGGCGTAGGTGGGCGTAAGCGAGCCGGCGGGCACCGTGGGGTCGTCCAGGTACCCCTGCGCGGCCTCTCCGTGCCCCGCCGGGTCGCCGACGTACTGCCCCAGCACGGTGCTCTCCAGCTGCAGCGGACTGATGCAGCGCAACACCTTTACCTTCTCGTCCCTGATGTCGTCCGGATCCGCCGATGTCGGCTTCTCCATGGCCACCAGGCACAGGATCTGCAGGATATGGTTTTGCATAACATCTCTAATAATACCGAAATCATCAAAATACCCCCCTCTCCCTTGTGTCCCAAATGGTTCTTTAAAGGTTATCAGCACAGAAGCTATATTTTCTCTATTCCAAGAAGGACCGAAAATTCTATTGCCAAATCGGAAAGTCATCAAATTCTGCACCATTTCCTTTCCGAGATAGTGGTCGATGCGGTACATCTGTTCTTCGGTGAAGAGTGTGGCGAGGTGATCGCTCAGGCGCTGCGAGGACTCGGCGTCCCGCCCGAACGGCTTTTCGATGATGATGCGGCTCCAGCCCTTAGGGGCCATGCAGCAGTTTCGGATGTTGACGGTGGCCTTTTCGAATACGGAGGGAGGTAGGGCGAGATAGAACAGCCGGTTGGCCGCGGGGCCGTGTTCGTGCTTGCGTACTTCCTCGTCCAACTTCTGGAAATCACTCTGAGAGTCATAACTGCCCGCGACGTACGAGTGTTTGTGCCAGAACCTGTCGAACTTGTCGTCCTCTCCCGGACGCAGTTTGAGATGCACTCTGCACTTGTTCCGCAGTTCGTTGATGGTGAGATGACTTCTCGCGTATCCTACGAACGCCGTTTCGGGAGGCAGATGATTGTCGCGATAGAGGTACCACAGTGTAGGGTATATTTTCTTTCGAGCCAAATCTCCCGAAGCTCCGAGTATGACAAACGTGTGCGGGTGCTTAGCACCCGAAGTGTGAGAGCGATTTTCCATAGTAAACTAGTCGGTATAATATCATGCAGCCGGTACGCGACGACCAACGGCCAAAAGTCAACTGGTTTATTGAATTGAATACGCTATAAAACTAAAGTAAACTGCAAAGTCGGCGCGAATTGAACTTATCTGTCAAACGTCAGAGAGGTGAACACAGCGGGCGGCGAACACGCGGCGCGAGCAACGGGCAATGAGCGTCAGCGAGATTCCACGCGCCGAGCGCGGAATACGAGCACGAACAGCGAGCATTCCGACAAAGACGGCTGTACCACTAGCTAGTGATTGGCCATTCTCAATATTTAAAAATCGGTTACATATATGAAAAGAGTTTATTATTGTAAATAATTACCCCATACAATAATATCTCCGTTTTGGTGTAATTCGGTTTTCCAAATTCATTATCTTTATTAGAGAAAATACTTGTGCAGTAAGACTATTGTTGTAAAAAAAACTTATGAACGTCAATCAACATAATAGACACAGACTGTATCACCAGGCACATGTGTGCTAAGATCATGTACTGTGACAATAATTGCTGTAGATGCCGGCAACTTAGATGTCTTTTTTTGCACACGCGGGCTGCTTTTAAGACAGTTGCACATAATATTCTACTGAACACTTACGGAAAACAAGGCATTTGTGATAGAACACTTGCAAGGTTTTGCAATAATTTATATTGAATGAATTAGAGACGATGAATATTTGTCCGTATTTCAAAATTCATATAATTATTCAGCCTCCTCTACAGGTAGGTTCAGTCCTTGGTTCTCTTTCATACTATCTCTATTATAAAGATAATAATAATAAATAAATTTGGATAGTTTATATAGCGCCATTTACGTATAATACTATCTGGAGGGAGTTTCACTGTGAATGAATTCGGGCAAAGAAGATAGTGGAAATGGTTTAGCAAACAAAAGTGTTTTTAAATCGGTCTCGCAACAACAAAGGCACGCAAGCCAAATTTAGTCCGGTGGTTGCGATCTAGTAAGATCACTTTGCCCATTGCAGTTGTTTTAGCCTATCGAAACGTGAGACGTCTATCAACCAATTCGTCTGGAATACACAGCTCTTTTAGATACTCTGAAGCCATATTATGTATCGATTTATACATGAGTAGACAGAGTTTATACTCAACTTTTTCGGTAAAGCGTAGCCAGTGCAGTTGGTGAAGTAGCGGGGTGATGTGTAGAAAACATAGCTAATACAATCAAACGGATAATGGTTTCATTGATATCCGGATTGCTATGGATTATCAAATCAAATTGACTTTCGTTTTGTTTATTTTTGTGTATTTTTTCTAAAATACAATTGTAAATTTGATGTTTTTTGTTTTATGTTATTTTGTAAATTTATTACTACGAGTCGTATTGCTCATTAGCAATAGTTGAGCTTTACCGTGTCGTCTTCATGGAAAACATGTAGGATTTTTATCTTACTTTGTATTTATTTGTAGATAAATAAATAAATGATATTGACTCTGACTAGTACAAAGAAAATAATATCACTAGCTGCTAAGCTATTTTTAACTTCTCTATTTCGTAATTGCAAATGCTGGACTCGATATTTTCTCATGGATAGCGGCTTATTACGATCCATTTCACCCTGGCCTTGAAACGATCTAATGAGAATCGAGTCCCGTCCGATCACTCTCTCGAGTAATCATGTCATTGCCTAGTGTAACATAAAATATATCGTTTTCACAATAAAAATAATTTATTGCAAAGTATATGACTGTATTTCTAATGAAATATTGTAGTATTTTACCGGTTCTTTGGTGAAAACGACCATTCCATGCTACTGATTTTTAGTGAAAAAAAAAAGAAAACTAATTTTCATTATTCTGTTAATATGACGGATCTTTTGCATAATTTTAA
>NW_028282768.1:0-16037 GCF_059751285.1 Brachycentrus maculatus
ATTGGTGAATGTTACACGTGTGTAAAGTGATCACTTAAACCAGCCTATGACGGTCGTCAGCCCCGTAAATGCCCAGACTTCCATATTCTTCTTCATCTTTGATGAGATGTCAAAAAATAATTACGATATTACATGGTAATGCATTGTTCTTTATTTTATATGTTCATCCTTGTATAGATAAGTACTTTTCGAGCCAATAATATTCCCAAAAAGAGAAAACTTAATATTTCCTCAAATAATTTTATGTGTACCGTGTAATTTATTATGAACAAATTAGCTAAAGGATAATGGAAAAAATCAACTTTGCTATAAAAATTGATTTACGTATTTTAAAAATGTTAATATACTTATTCAATGTTATACACGTGTACTTTATAATACGTAAAGGCGCTCTATAGCTATTTTTTTCGTTTTTTTCTACTATATTACTACGCATAGTCTTATTTTACACGGAAACAACATCAATAAATAAATCTATAAAATTTCTTCAATACCACATTCGTACAAAAATGGATAAATAATGTATGAAAAATATTCGATGGAAGAAGAGTCTAAAAAAGTAAGGGAAGGCATGATTCAATTCATTTGAGTAGGAAAGAGAACCAGCAATAAAAGTGTTGTCAGGCTTGAAAAAATAAGAAATCGTTAAAAATATTAACGATAAAGCAAAAATCATTTGCGTCATTATAAACATCGATAAAGGTTCTTCAAAATAAGAATTCATTATTTGTTATGTTTTTTTTTAACCAAGTTAAAAAAGTGAATAAGAACTCTATAATATTTAACATTAAGAAAAGTTGTAGTGATGAAGAAACTTTTCCCGTTAGTAGGTGTAATTTTAAATTAATATAAATTATCAAAAAATATCTTTTAAATCTTATTAGCATTTAATGGTGCGTAGAGCACTGGACATGATCATCGTACTGTTAGCTTGGTTGCTAATTATACTCGTCTTAGGTAAGTGTTCATTGAGTATTAGAATGTTATACATCTGAGGGGATACAGATGAAGGAGATGAAGGAGCAAAAGATAAAAGACAGTTCTTATATAAAATAACGTAAATAAAGGGGTTAAAATAAGTACAAAAAAGAAAAGAACAGCCAAAGGTAGACTTTGAAAAATCGTAGAAAATTTTTCTAGTTTATTAAAAAAATATAAGAGAAAAAAAAACAATTTGAAAAATTACTTTTTTTTATAATGTTTATTGAAAAAGGGTCCACGTTGAAAAATGATGCTTGATGAAATATTATAATACTATTTGGAGTAACTTACAAAGTTTTATTGTATTATTCTTGTTAATAATTATCAGGGTATAAACAATGAATCAAAACGTTAAAACTAATTAAAAATGAAATAAATTATAACTTAGTTAAAAGAAAAAGATTTGAGATTTAAAATATTGAACAGTTTAAAATATAAAAATTCATATAAAAAAAAATAATTTAAAACTTGCTTTTACAAGTTCATCTGGCAGCACTGGGCACAATGCGTTCTCGCGGTATGGGACGAGTGTGCAGGGGGGTGTACGCAGGCGCGTGAAAACCACCCTTAAAATAATTTGGCACCGATCACCGATTTAACACCCATTGTGTTATGCGAATAACGATCATTTCAATCGATGTGCCGACTAAGATGTTTTTAAGCCCAGTTTAAACGCCCCATAATCACGTGGAAATTAGGGTAACTTTTAATAAGTGCAGTACGCGTTCGGTAAATTGCTGCCATTGTTAGGGAATTGGCGAACAGTGAGAGAGCGTGTTTGAGGATTTCATTATTGTGATTCATTTCACTTTTGAAACGCACTTCAATGCTAATTAATTATTTCATTGTATTTCAATGATAAAAAAATATATGTTATAAAAACTGGTAATACATATTTTTTACATTAAAGAATTGATAACTTTATAGTATGGTAATAAAACACACTCCTTATCATCCATTGTTTACTTTGTGTAAAACTACATTTATAAAAAGTTATTCGTGACTACCAAATCATTAAATTCATTATGATTAGCTAAAAAAAATAATAGTCTTAACTACGTTAAAAACTATATAAAAAACTTTAACTTGACTTAATTGAGTTTGTATTATTTTTATTTTATTTTAAATTGCCGATTGAATACATTTCTAAATGAAGAAATATATGAAAATAAATGTTGATTTATTAATTTATTTATCTACACTGTTCGATAATGTATTATCGGTTTATTGTGATCAACCACATGGATTGGTTTCGAAATACATGATAAATCATTTCAAAATCAAACACCCAAATCAAACACAAACTAAATCAACATTATCCTATTTTTATGCACCATTGAAGGCAAGTAATAGTCAAGATTACAAAAAATTGCAAAGATAACGTAAAACTATAAAATAATTTGTAATCTTTAGTATGTTTTAATTAGCGCAATCAAAAATATTAACACTTATCATATATTTTTATCAAACGTAACAGTGATAAAAATAATTTGGATTTCTCAAGATAAGAATGTGTAGAAATGTAATTGAATTATGATAAGGTGATTACTTTCTGTCCCTAAGGATATCACACTCGGCTCATAATTATGGTTCGACGTTGAAAGTTCATCATGGATTTGATTACTACAAATAGATTACTTCTAGAATTACTTCTAGAAAATATAACGTGAATATATATTATAATTGCAGTTGGAATTTTTCACTTTTATTGTCATAATTTCTCATTACTGAACTCCCTGTCACATCAGTTTAAGGGTTCCCGAGAAAAAGAATATAAGGGTGAATTTTCTGGTTCACCGTGTAAAATATTTATTTTGTGTATGTAGGGTAGCGGTACTATAGCTCCCTTACAATTCAGTAAGTGGAGTTTGAGAAGAAAGAGATAGCGGAAATGAAATCGAGGAACAGGAAAGTCTATCAGTTGACTCATGGATGTTAGTTAAAACTAATAAAGGAAAACTTTTCAAGGTAATATAAACTTAAAGAACCAGTATGAGGAGCCTTTGAATGTATGAAAAACACTATTTTCGTGAATTTATACTTCTTAAATATTAAAATTTATTTTGAAAGGTCAATTTTTTTCTTAGAACACAAATATGTACTAAATTTGTCGTTTGAGCATAAATCCAATACAACATTTTGAGTGTGTCTAAATACTTGTTCACAAAATCTGGATTATCTCCAATTACAGGAGTTATTTTCATATTATTTTTACTATAACATCTCAACAATAGATGTCTCTAGTGAAGTTCTACTGATTCAAGAACAAGGTTTCTAAATTGGTTGATATATATATTACTTCCAAGAATTTGAGTAGTGTGGTTGTCAATAATGGGTAGAATTGGTGAATGTTACACGTGTGTAAAGTGATCACTTAAACCAGCCTATGACGGTCGTCAGCCCCCTAAATGCCCAGACTTCCATATTCTTCTGAATCTTTGATGAAATGTCAAAAAATAATATAAATCCAATACAGTGTTTTTACACATATTTAGAGGTATTCAAAATATTGTTTATTACTGTTTGTTTACAATTATTTATTACTGGTTAAAAAATGATTAAACAAAGCACGTAGCATCCTCAATATACGAGTATTTATATAAACATTTAAAAGATTCATGAATTTATTTCATAAGGATCTCGCTAGATGTCACCTCACACTTCCATGATTCTCTCTCCTCTTAGCACATTCCTCAGATAGGACACCTTCCAGACATTGATTTCAGTCGGCAACTGTTTCCTACTCTTGCTCTTTGGATCACATTCACGCTGCTAACCATATCGGACCATGAAATGGGTAGCATTCTGCGATGTAACCACATTTCGAATGCCTCTAACCGGTTCACAATGCTGATCTTCATGGTCTACGATTCAACTCCCTAAAGAGAACAGACAAAACTAATTACAAGTATTATTTTTTGACATCTCATGGTTAAAAAGAATATGGAAGTTTTGGTATTTACGGGGCATACTACCGTCATAGGCTAGTTTAAGTGATCACTTTACACACGTGTAATATTCACCAATTCTTACCACGATTGACAACCAAACTCAAATTCTTGGAACTTCTATACCTATATATTTTGTTCAAATTCGAAACAAAGTGCTTAAACCACTAAAATTTCACTAGAGACATCTATGGAATGATTTTATTTTTAAATCTGTTTGTCAAAAAATAACATTGAAATAACTCCTGTAATTGGAGATAATCCAGATTCGTAAACAAATATTTGGAAAAACTCAAAAGTTAAAATTACAATTAGGTATGTGATAAGTATATCTCCTTAAAAAATTGACCTTGTGTTAATACGTCAACGATTATCAATGCACATAACATTAATATGCCCCGACATCATTTTTATATTTTCTTTTATAGCTTAATTATGTACAATATAATGCTTGATGTAATAATTGATAAGAACTTGGTTCGCACTATTTGCAGTACATACGTATATGAATGTATTAAATATAGTCGGTATAACGCGCTACCAATTATTTGGCCGGCTTAATGTCGTCAACACGTTCACATTTAAGGGGTTCATCCACTCCCAAATATTTGTTTCTCGGATTTTTTTTTAACACAAACATGTTCGTTCTCTGTAATATACGTCTAAATAGGTTAGTTTGTCATTGCCCTATTTAAAAATATTATTACTAATTTTCAAAGCCTGAATAATGATTTCTGATTTCATAATAATTGGAATTAATTGTTATTTTTACATAAGTTCTATTTCCACAAGTCTGAGCGCCATAGATCTTCTTCAAATCCTCATACAAATCCAATGATGCACAGGGCACTGCATCATATAAACGCGGTGTTATCTTGATAGTTGAATAAATTGATAGGTGAAAATAATACAATATTACCAGATCTTACGATCTGTAAATTGTTTTTTTTTTCATTCTAGTCACTACTGTTGTTGCAGTATATTTGGTTCTCCGCAGTGTTAAGAAGAGGGGATGGAACGCCATATATCTTTGCGCGATCCAATGTTGCTAATATTATTCATAAAGTACGTCTGCTTGTGTATGATTCACCGAGCTTAAAGCTAATTTAATTCAAGAAGACTTTGCGGTTAGGCAATTAATTCAAACTTTTAAAAGCACCAAATAAGTATTTTAAAAATAAAAACACTGAACGAAAGAAAATATTTAGTTTGTGTTCTTATTAACCAGGAAATTGCGTGTTTTGGCGTTTTATTTAGGGTATCGTGACATTGAAAATGAAATAATATTTATGTTTTTACATACATACATAAAAAGTAATTCGCTATCTGAAAATAAGTATTAAACTTTAGAAAATTGTTAAAGTACAGTTAATATAGAAAGTTTTCATAATTTGGTGTCATATTTCTCGGGAGTTTTTATATGAATCCAATTAGATTTGATGTTAGAATTAAAAAAATATGTTGATCATTATCCTTTTATTATCTTTCTTCCCTAATATGCATCGAATATTGCAAAAAGAACCGTTTTAGGTGATGCAGCGTTACCTTGATCGGAAATTACATGAACAAATTCGCTTTAAGTGCCAGTAAAGGATAACCTTTATAAAATATATATATTTCTGTTTACATCATTGTGTAACCCTCGTGAAAAGAATAATAATAAAGCATGCTCTGGTATGATTATATAGTATATTGGCAAAAAACGTTTACTTTTAAATTCCTGTTTAAATAATCCCTGAATTTACTCATAAACTACATTAATATGACACAATTAACTACTTAGTGTATTTTGCTACTTTATACACCGTTGTAAACTTTAAAATATGCATGTTGAAGTCAATTTTTTTTGAGTTAACGTGTTTTGCCAGTACACCCACAATATATTGTAAACGTACATATATGTTTTTTTCTCGAATAGTTTTCTTTTAAAATACAAAAGTGAAAGTGAACATATATTTGATGGGCATTGGCTTAGATTTTTCTTAAGTTCCCTTTTCTTTGAACAAGTTCTAACTTCCAAGAAAAACATTCCTAATGAAACCTAATAAATCCTTAACTTGTGGGAGTCTAAAATCCTGTTTGATACTTTTCGGTTTTCTTCGAATTATTTTAGTAGAATTGTGTTTATTTTTTTCGATTTCCGTAATTCTAATATCGTCAAGCTAATGTTAAAACTAGTGGTGCAATAAAATAAAACCAATGGTGAGTTGGGCACTGCATCATATTGATGCAGTGTTATCTTGATTGTTACTTATATGAAGGTAAGGTGATTATTACTGCGCTTCAGTGACCCGTTCAGGGTAATATACAATAAATATTACAGCCTAAAATCACTATCGTTTATTATATTTAGATATATATATGTAAATATATATATATTTATATATATATATATATATATATATATATATATATATATATATATATATATATATATATATATATATATATATATATATATATATATATATATATATATATATATATATATATATATATATATATATATATATATATATATATATATATATATATATATATATATATATATATATATATATATATATATATATATATATATATATATATATATATATATATATATATATATATATATATATATATATATATATATATATATATATATATATATATATATATATATATATATATATATATATATATATATATATATATATATATATATATATATATATATATATATATATATATATATATGTATATATATATATACATATGTAAACATATAAATATAAATATGTACATACAAACTCAGAGAAAATTATTGTGAGAAATTGAAACGCTGAACAAAAAGGAGATGATGAGAAGTTTTTTAAGCATAATATCATTTCGAAAATACGTTGATTCAATAAACAGCGTATATCTCCCTAGAGTTATCTCTAGAGTGTAACAGAGGTGTAACTGGAAATTTCGAACCTAGGTTCATTTGATGTCAGGTCATATATTTTTGATCCGTAAAATTAACCTATCTTTTACACTCATAATGAAATTAATTATTACATGTAGAGAGACATTTCATCCTTCACATAATTTGATTATAATATTTTATCATTATTTTACCCTCGGGTGGATATTGAGAATTTAATAAAAAATACAGGATTTTTCTAGATACTTAAGGGAGAACTCTGCGTTGTATCAAATTGCTTTTATAAAACGTTTCGAGGAAGCGTGCTCGCATCACTCGATCTGACCTTAAATTGGTACTGCTAAAGATGGTAAGAAATTGCAGGAGACCGACATTATATTACGCTAATCACATATAAACCTGTCACAACGTTAAGTGTCTCCGAAGAGGCTTCGAAGGAGTTCGAAATCCCGGAATTTCGTCCTCATGGCTGAGGAAAGAGGACCGCGCGGATGAAGGGGGAGGGGAAAGCCCGGGATACTGTGCGCACACCCTCAGTCGTTCGCCGTCCAACCTTTGGTGAACATCCCTTGTGAAGTTTCACCCCCAGTGCGCATGCTCGTAAAACCTGCTAATTCAAACCGTGGCAAAGTGGACGAAATTACGAAAATCAGTGCCCGATTTCAGTGACGTAATAATGCTATATGCGGGAGGCTCTTACCTTCGTTTCTCCCCTAATTCCACCCCCCTTACCGGCGGTTGACAATTAATTAGAGCCGCGATTTTATTCGGTGATTGATCTAATCCGTAATGACTTGTAATAACTTGATTGTCACATGGTTTTGAGTGGTGTTAATGACACGCGAACATTTGTGATCTAATTGATAAAACGTGCAAAATAAACGATCAATTCGAATAAAAATATCAGTGAAAATACTTATTAAATCGAGTGATAGCTTTAAGAAAAAAGCGGCAAAATAGTGAATAATTGTTATTATTTTGGTGATTAACTTAACTTGTGTTGGATGCAAAGAGATATATTCGAGAGGTAAAAATTAATTTGATCATATAACCTAGCGTCAAAAAAAATATAAAGGTAGAATGTTGCAAGCCAATTTTCGAGCATAGTTAAACTGAATATGAAAGGCCGATAAAATGTAAATATTTAATACATCAAACTTTTTATATTTTATATAATGCATACAAAACATTGGTTAGTAAACATTGGTTAATAATAAAAAAATGTCGAATTTATGAAACAAATTCAACAATTTATGATGCTTAAAAAACGCATTACGGAATATTTTGTGTATAGATATTTAACATAAAATAATCTATTTTATTCATATTATTATCTTTCTTTACAAAATTTAATATTAGTAGGTACAAAGTATTACATATTTATATCATTACCAAATAATGTTTTTTTAACCTGTTCTATGTAAATAAAATGTTTTCTTACTTTTACGATAGTATGTGTAAAATTTTACGATGAACCATAAATTAATTAGGTATTTAGTCATCATTTAAAAACATGTCTGTTAACACATAAAGTGATTAACCTAATATTGACCGACTGACTGATAACGGCTGATATTTCTGATGTCGCCGTCGGCAACTCTTGAAACTTTAGTATAACACCAGTTAAACATGCTTCAACAATTTTAACAAAGCATTTGATGTAAATTATTTCTAAAAAACATTGTAATATTTGAACCAAAGTTTCATTAGAAAACCAATCTTGTTTTATTTAAAGATGATCAATTTGTGTTTTATTTTTCTACAAATATGTTTTTTTGTTCATTAAAAGCATTGTTAGTTTTGTGGTATGTTGATATAAAACTCTATTTATCATTCATCGTTCACTTAGTGTTTTTGTAAAGTGGTATTACACAAAATGAACGATGAATTATAAAGATACTGTTCCAAGCATATTATTATTTTATTAATTCTTCGATGCAAGCATTTAAAAAGAATCAAAGATGCTCTGTTGTAGATTTATTTATTTAAATTTGAATCCATAAACAATATCGATTTTTTCCACTAAGTTTTGAGTGTGTCCAAATACTTATTCACTAACCTGGATTTTCTTTACTTCGGAGTTATATTAACTTTTTTATATCTCAGAAAAGATGAAGAAGTACAACTTTAACCAGCCTATGACAGCTCATAAACTCTGTAAATATCCAGAATTCTATTTTTTTTTCATATGTGTTAAGATGTTGAAAAAAAAATTGTGCCATTAAAAAATGTTTAATAAAATATATTAAATTTGTATTGTACTTTATTACAATTGTAAATCAAACGATTAAAAATATGCGCAAATGGACTATTTTTTCAGTATTTTTGGTGATTTATTAAAAAATAAATATAAAGGCGATAGGCGGGCTTCTTACTATGAAACTATATCTTCCAACCAACCAAAAAAAACAGAATAATACTTGTGGCCAAGGTTTACTACTTTACCTATATGGCTGTTTGAAATTAGTGGGTAGATAGTATTTGTGTACATGAGTGAGATGAAATTAAACATGAATTGAAAAAAAGTTCGATAGAAATGATTTGATAAATACAATAATGTATGTTGATGATACTATTTATTGAGAAAAGCAAATAAATATAATGAGTTAAGGATAGAGAGGAAGATGGTTCAAGAAAAAGATTATAAGATAGATATTATGATTAGGTGATATTTCTGACGTTTCTTTGGATTTTTATTGAAGGTGTCTTCTTCTTCTTCTTTTTAATGGATTTTCACCCTTCTTCAGTGTTCTAGTCAGTGTCGAGTTGTTTGAATTTATTCTTGCTTATAAAGTGTGAGAATACATGTCTGGTATTATTGTAGGAGATTTACGGTAATTTAATTATGAATTGATTTTTCAACACGTATTACTTAAAGTAATGTATGAGAAAAACATATATTTCATGATTTTACGGTTTCCCGTATTATTTTAATAGTTTTACAATAGTTCTAATTGTATACTTACAATACCAAGTAATATATTAAATAAAAAAGAAAGAAAACAAAAGAAAGCGCAAGTTTCTAAATTTTATTAGTCATCATGCCACTGCAGGGGTAGGCAGAGAGAAAAGAACGTCATACCAACCTGTCTTTGCAAACATACATACCAGCCGATTATTCCGACTCCTGACCTGACCACCTTCAAACAATTGAACTACTTTATCATGATTGGTTTTCTTCGGACGTCTTCTGCTTCTATTACGTATACTAACCACATTCACCTCAATTTTTTTTTTAGTAAACCTCTGAAATTATGAAATTTCAGTCTACGTGAATAATATGAAGGATCGATTGATTGACCAATTTTTTTAGAGTTTTTGGGCCTCTACGTGTACTTACGACCTGTCATCGAATATCTACGATCAGTTTATACAATTATGTAAATGTTTATAATTTCTGCATTCTGCCTATATATTTAAATTTCACTATTTCTGTTGTAAATTTTTATCGGTGCAAATAAAACAAAAAAAATGTAGCATTCACATTATCAATGTTTTGAATATAATAAAATATAATAAAATTGTGACTCTAAATCGTAGAGGCATGGATATTGTATATGCACAACTATAGACAAATTAAAAAGTAAAATTAAACAATTTGATTTATTTGAAGTCGTGTATGTACAATATGCATGTCTTTGATATTTTAATCGAGATTTGAACATATTCGAAATATTGATAGCGTTAATAATACAAACTTTTTTTCATGAATTAATTTGTCTGTTGTCCGCCTTCGTAGTGTAATGGTCAGCACGCTCGGCTACCGTTCTGGAGGTCCCGGGTTCGATTCCCAAGGGGGGTAAAATAAATATAAGTGATTTTTTCACTGTAATATTTATTCAATATTACCCTGGACTGGTACCTGAAGCGGAAGGCTGTTCACCTTTCCTTCATGTGTAAACGATCAAGATAACACTGCGTTTATATGACGCAGTGCCCTATGCACCATTGGGTGCGGATAAGGGTTTTTTTTTTAATTTGTCTGTTACTTTGTCTAAATCTATCTTTAAGTTAAACTTGATAAATACCACTATTTCGTACAATCTATTCTGACAAGTATTTTGATGGATTCTGCATCTTTTGAAGCAATTTAATTATAAAACTTTTACTAATTTAATTAAAAATAGAAAAAAAAATATTTTAGTTCCATCAATAAAAAATGCAATTAGAAATAGTAGAATAATTGCTAATTCTTCCTTATGTCCATTTTTCTTATTATATTTTTCTTTACTTGAGATTGAAAATGCTTCTTTAAAATGGTATTAAAATATCAAACGCTCACAAAAGGGTGACATTTACGACTTGCTTATTGATCTTCTCTTGTTTCTACCAAAATGGAGTAGAATTTGATTTACATCCCTGTTTCAATCCACTCTGTGAACCTACGAGTTGTATAGTATATCTTGCAATCACATTTAACCCACCTAGGGGTCAGTTTGACCCCACCTCTAGGCCGTTTATGGGGTCAAATTTACCCTAATTTGATTCCTCCTCTCGAGAGACGTGTTTGATGCATATGAATGAAGACCATCGATGACTCAATTAATTTACTCGAAGAATTTAAAATAATCTTGGGGATGTATCAAAGTTTAACCAATATTTCTGGTTTCACTATTTAGTAAAACAACAACTTAATACTTTTTCCCTTTTTATTTCATTTGTATTATTTAGTCCGCCTTCATGGTGTTCAGCTTTTAGCGTTTTAGGTTCGATTTTCAGAAGGGGGTAGGGGTCAAAATAAATATTATCGATGTTACACACTAAAGCCTGGACTACTGATGAAGCGCAGGATTGAAACCCATGATTCTATAATTTTTTTATGAAAATAATTTTATATTGAATCCATTCAAGTACCGTAAAGTGGGTATACTTTGCACCATGGGTGATACTTTGCACCACCTTCTGTAAAAAAATTGTGGAGCTGGTCATCTCTGATACATGTCATTTTTCATTCTACTTTCTTTTGTTTCTGATAGATGGCACTTCAATTTACTTTTTGGTTTACAGAAGTAACAGTCGGTCGCTATTGCTTCAATGCGTTTTTCCTGTCCGAATGTAAAGAAAGTTTTCTGTCTGAAAATTGTGTCCGAAAAAATCCAGTGTAATCAGTATACTGAAACAAGTTACAACAAGTGAGTGGTCTCTAAATCGTAGGTAGGTAAGCCCTGCTTTTCTCAAATGCTGTATTTTTTAGTTACGTTGTCTAGTTTATGTAAAAATAATATTTTTTTAAGAACTGACTTGTATTGACCACTTTTGGGGTAACATTGCACCAGGTGCAAAGTATCTACAAAAGGCCATAGTTAATTAATTTGATGAAAAGTCTTAAAACGGCTAATACAACTTGACATTTTTGCTAAATATCTATAGGTTTTGTGTACTTACTTAATTCCTGATGGTATATTTTTTTCAAAAATGTCAAGAACACACAAACAGCAGAGAGTGGAGCAGTGTTTGGAGGCCATTCGAAATAGTACAATCAGTCAAAGAAAGGCTGAAGAAATTTTAAAAATCCCCAGAAAGACGATTAACTATAAGCTCAAAGGTCAGCACACAAAACCTGTGGGAAAACCTCCGATATGTGACAAGGGCGAAGAGCAATCTTTCGTAAACTGCATAGTAGACATGAATGAGTACGGTTTCCCAGTGAGTGTTTTTAACATTCGCTACATTCTTATAGCCTATTTGAATAGATTTGGCAGAAGAATACGAATATTCAAGAGCAACGTACCAGGCTCTGAATGGATAAGATCATTTTTGCAAAGACATAAAACCTTGACTGTTACTAAAACTAGTCAGTTGCTTAATCGGTTGCCATTAAAAGCGTATGACGATGACGTGCGCCAGAGTTTTCAACAGTTTTTGGAAGAAAACAGATTCAACCCAAAGAATTCAGTCTTAAAACGCAGGAAAACGATACCGATAGAACCAGGTAAGAGCATTGCTCACGATCCAAATGTCGAAATGAACGTTGACGAGACACAAATGCTACCTGAACCAACTACATCAATGATCCCATCTTCCGCATCGAAATTTCCAGCATATTTAGCATTAACTGATAATAGTTCACACGGAAGCTTTGAGGAAGAGGGAGAAGAACAAAAACGATGACTGAAACCAGTTATCGTATTTGTTCTTCCGTTTCATTAGGACCAGTAAAAAAGAAGGTGGGAGAATATGTTGTATTTCATTATGAAGGAGAAAAATTTCCGGGACAGATTTTGACAATAAAGAAAGACAGAGCTGTTAAATCCATGCAGGAGAGTCTCAAATCGTGGAAGTGGCCGATGAAGGATGACTTTCTTCAATATTCTTGGAAGGATGTAGTGGGTTCCATAAAAGAACCGAAAATGCAATCCAAAAGGGGTTTCTTTACCGTCCCGGAACTTGACCATATTTAGACCTAATTTAATTTTAATTCCTATTACCTATGTAGTACGATATGTTTTAATATCCACCTTTTATTTTATATAATTTTAAACCTTCAGTATTGGAAAAAAAAATCATTTTTGTTAGATTTTTCAATATTTTTTTTTAAATTTCTATCAACTGTCTTATTTTTCCATAATTATACAATATTATAATCTGCATTTAGCGAACTGTGAGCCAAAACCCTTCATAAGGTGCAACGAAACTTGTAGGATAGCCTTTACTTTGCATCAATTTGGATTCTAGTACGAAAAGTGTAGAGAAAATATCATGGTGCAAAGTTGTACTTTACCCCGGGATACTTTGCACCAAAATATAAATATTAAAAAAAAATATAGGCAAAATAGATAAAAATTTAAAAATTTGTCAGACATGTTACAGGTATATGTGTTTTTACATTGCAATAGTTGAAACCTCAGAAAAAGTAAAAAACCTGATCTGAATAGACAATTTTTTGAAAAAATGCAGTATTTTGGTGCAATGTATACCCACTTTACGGTAGTTTATTTTAATTATGACTACATTTATGTTTTTAAAAAGGGTTTAAGTAGGATGAATTTGGAAATGAATTTTTGTATTAAAATTTAAATAATATGTATGTGGACGAACACCTTCTTTTGCTCAATTGTATGGGGAAGTCCTGTATTTTCTGATTTAAAAAAAACGTTTGTTATTTTTTATCGACATGACATTTATAATAATTTATTGACATATCATGAATAAATAATAAAAGAAACAATTGTTTTTATACCAATTGAGTTTCATTAAAGACTACTAGTTTCGGAAGCTAAGCTTCCATCGTCAGTTCTGAATAATAACTGATATATCATGACATTGAAAATTTTATATTTATTCCATCTTTTATATGCGATAAGATAAATATACTAGATGAATAATTCGTATCGTCTCTTTGTTCTTTGAGTAATTTAAGTTTCTACAATTCTCAGTAGAGTATATATTTTTACGTCACTTCCTTTAAATTGGATAATTTTTGACGATATTTCTTATCTTTTGTTCGTTTTATTCGGAAATTCATTACCAAAAAGATCTTACATCTGTATAAGTTATTAATCAAAAAGTTTTCTTCGCAATTTCTTCCGCGTCGTTTCCCAAATTAAATTAACAAAGTAGGAAAAATCGAGCAGACGCATGCTCTTTTCCGTAGAGTATTATTATGTAATATTTTTTATAACATTCTCAAACTACGGCTTTTTTAAAATTTCTTAACGCAATAAAAAAATTATGTAAGCCACATATCACGAGCTTAAATAAATTTTCAATGTATTCAATTTACTTTAGGCGACAAAACTAAAACGAGGCGTCTATTAATTTTTTAATAAGTTGGAAGTCTAACCATTCTAAGGCTATCAACTAGGCATTTGGTTGGTTTAAATTATCACTTAACATACTTTTATTCTATTTACCATTCCAACCCCTATTTAGGGTAAAACTTCCATCTTCATTCCTATACGATACATGCTTCGTCATTTGAAACATCTCTAATTTATAAATTATTTGTAAATGACGTTCAATTATATACATTACGAATTATTCATGAAACGTCTGAAATATTCACTTTATTTTGAGTGCTTAATCGTATTTTGAATACCCATCTTGGAGTGAAATGCTATTGTAAAATATCTTAAAAAATACTTTTGAATCATAAATGTATTTTTGTTGATCCGTAACTGTCCATAAACTTCATTTTTCTTGAATTTTTCTACCTTTTTTTAAATAAAGAAAATTTATTTCATATTTTAAACAATTATTTTTTGTTTGCTAGCTTAATTGATGATATGAAACACATGTTTAACGTTTACAATTCTGCTTTTTGTAAAATATTAATGTTGCATGAATTTTCTATCTGTCGTTTTTTTTTGTAAAAAAAATATTTAGCTGAATTTAAGTAAAAAAAAATACATACTTTGCTTAGAACAAAAAATATATTTTTCTAAAAGACATTTTTTTTAGTTTTTAAAAAAAAATAAAAGATGACCTTAGATGAGAATTTGTGATATTTAAAGCATTGAAAAAAAATTGGACATAGGTGAGATTCATTCCGAAGTAAATAATATTTTTGAATGCTCTGACTAGTTGTATAGAAAACATACACGTAGGTGCTTAATACATTCCCTGAAGCACTAAAATATATATATTGGGACATCATTTTCATAGGGTGAAAATGCAATATCTGGAAAAAATGGTTTTGGATGATAACGGTTAAAATCCCTCATTTTTTGTTGGAATTGCAATTATAATTTGCTTTACTTTTAGTGTACTTGACTTATTTCATTTAGAAAAAGGAATTTCATTCTTTCCAATTATTAAAATCACTTTGCGTGAGGATTAGGTATGAGGGTCGTCTGTGGGCTATTTATGGGAATTTCTTCACATCTATCTTGATGATGAGAAAACTACATAAAACTTAACTGGCGAAGTCAGAGAAAAATGTTTCAGTTTACATCACATGCTTTTTAATACTATACACACGGTTTTAATTGTTGATTTAATTTTTAAATGTATCCGCCATTAAATGGGAAAATATACAATGGATAAATTAATTTACGGAAAATAAATTTTTGTCGATTGAAAAATTTGATCAAATTACGTAGATGGCGTATGCTCGTGCGCTTTCTTGACGTGTTCACATGGAAGGTGAATTATTATAAAACATAACCTAACACGACGGATACAATTATTATTTTGCTGACGTAAAACACGAAAATTATTTCTCGTGTTTGGTTACAATATTATGATAAATAGAAATTCCC
>NW_028282769.1:0-20624 GCF_059751285.1 Brachycentrus maculatus
TACAATATACGTATTAAAAATATCTTTAGTTATATTTGCAGAAGCAAAAAAAAGTATCGATATATGACTCAACTTTACCCCACCGGTATACGAGTACGTTTAAAAATGTTATAAAACTCCATTTGATCACATTCAGCGTCCGAACGTTGGGGACCGTTCCGCCATGCTGGTTTTATCGTATCCTGATTTTCGTGTATCGCAATAAATTTCCAATGGCGATACTTAATGCATACATTACCGAGTCACCGAGGGCCGACGTCCTCCGCGCGAGGCGATACATTAGCACTCGCGTTAGCACGTAATCAGAGGAACACCTCGTATAGTGTGCCTTGTGCCAACCCTGCTGTAGGCGGTATAGGCACCCCGCTATACGCTATACGGAGCGGCGGAATACAGACTACACCGCGCCCGCATCACTAGTTACCTTACCCAAATATTGTGTCGTATTGCTCCGTATTTGACTATGCACAGGGGTGGAGTCAACTATTTAACTAGAGAGACACAGTATATGATAGATATTCGAATGGTGAAATGAGAAAATATTTTTTTTAGATGAGAGTTCCATTTATTATTTACCTTGCTTAATTATGAAAGGTATGTTGAGATGGTTTGGACATGTAGAACGAACGGTAAAATAAATTTATGAGGTGAATGTAATTGGAAAAAGGAGCAGAGGAAGACCGAGAAAAACTTGGCACGATCAGGTATGCCAAATACTTGAAAGCGGTCAGGTTAGGAGTCGAAACAATCGGCGGGTGTGTATGAGGAGATGCATGAACGTGGAAGAGGCGGGGAATGTTTGCAAAGACAGGATGGTGTGGCGTTCTATTCTCTCTGCCTACCCCTGCGGGGAAGCGGCGTGATGGTTAGTTAGTTAGTTAGTTTTAATAAGGAAATAATGTTAAGCTAGATAAGCTAAGAGATATGCATAGTCAATAAAATAGAAAGGTGTATTTAGATGGTTTGGACATGTGGAACGAACGAGTGAGGAAAGAACGGTAAATCAAATTTATGAGCCGAATGTACTCGGTAAAAGGAGCAGGAGAATACCGAAAAAATGGCGTGGAAGACCGAAAGACTTGGCATGACCAGGAATATCAAATGCTTGAAAGAGCTCAGGTAAGGAGTAGAAATAATCGGCGGGTATGTATGAGGTTCGTGAATGTGGAAAAGGCGAATAATATTTACAAGGACAGTAGTGTGGCGTTCTATTCGATGAGATAGTAAGAATGCTGGAAACACAGTAGACTCAGCGTGATAAATGCGAAAAATTCCTGACTAACTGATTTTACAAGCGTGTTGCTTGCTTCGAGTAAAACCATTATTATGTTGACCTCTCAAATTTTTGTAGAGAACTGAAGCATTTTGAAATTTAAATATCAATTTCTTTGGGTAGTCCAGTATACTCGTAGATATAACCATATTTCAGTAAAATGATTTTTTTTGACATTGTAGATATTTTGGATATTCTTGCATTAATCAGAGAGATTAAATTATGTCTTATTGTTCTAATTTTTAAGCACGTAAAAAAATATTGTACGTATCTGTATTAAAAGAAGTAGGTATACAAACATGTATTTTTAAATCAGTTCTATCACTACATTTATTACGCAGTTTGTTGGAACTTATTTATTATTAATATTTATTTAAAATCAAATGGTGATTTTTAAATAATACTTTAGTTAGTTAATTAACTAAGTTAAGTTTTATTAGCTATTAAACGATGTAACATGTAGCGTGTACTATGTTCATACATATAACGAACAAGCATAGACATACGTTTTATATAAGTACCTCAATGAAAAAAAAAGGGTAGGTATACTAGCAGAACACATTAAGTCACATAAACATTTTCCGGTGTAATGGAGCTCTATATAATTTTTTTTTCAGGTATACTATTTTTTATGATTTTGTTCACTACTATTTTTTATGATTTTGTTATTTACTGATTGTAAAGAATGTACTTTTGGATATACACATTCATAATAATTACCCACAAGTATGATGAGTAATAATTTATTTTAAATATAATATTTTTATTTAAAAGAGAAGTGTCTATGAATGCTAGAATAAACTCTTTTACTTTGAATTATATTATTCCAAAATATATTTGGACTTAATGCGTTCTGCTAGTATATCCTAGAAATATTGTAGCACACAGCTAGCCAATGTCAGAGATTGTACACAATTTTTCCATCTAAATAAAGTTGCTTTTTCATAATTTAAAAATATTTCAACCAAGCTATTTATTTTTTGTTCTTTCCAAGATATGAATAAGAATCCTTGGTTTACCAAACGCACATTTTTTTCTACGTTTTCAAAACGCGACGCTCGAGATTTACGTCATATATGTATGAATGAAATTACCCACTTACCTCATGCCTACACGTCGAGACAATTTTCTCTTATTGGATAAACATGTAAAACGTAAATTCGTCCTGTTGTTCGCCCAACCGGCCCTGGAGATCGCGCAGGATCGAATGGCAAAAAAATAAATGAGAGCATATTAGGTCGTTCTCGTATTGGTCGAATAAGCCGTTCCATCAAGATGTTGCCGAGCCATAAAAATAAAATGTTATCCGCAAAATTGGTCCGCTAAGGGAGGGGTGAAATTAGAAATATGGAGTATTTATAGAGAAAATGAAAAATTCGACCGTTCCCGAGCCAATTTTTCTCGGTTAAAACGACCCGGCTGTCCCGTTTTGCCGAAAATCACGATTGAATTTACTCACCCTTCAAAAATATGATATACGTTTCGGGGGTTCTAATCCATATGGGTTTTTTTGAAGATAAAGTCAAATTACTTTAAAGGTTCAGTTATTAGAATTCAAAGGATTTTAGATGAACATGTATGATATAGATACACAGTATGTAAATTTACATTATCCAATAATCATACATTTTAATCGAGAAGTCCGTTCAAAGGAAGAAATTTACAGATGAAAAATTTTGTAAAAAAAAAGACTGGTACAAATGCTATTAAAAAAAATCTTCACATAACTTGCATCGTTAATTTTTTTTGTTTGATTTTTTTTTTGTATTTTTTATCAGGCTACCACTTGTTTACGAGAGATTTTAATAGTTAAATTGGTAAATGCAAAGTACCATAAGTTAATAAAAAAGGATATCAAAGGTGATCTATTCACCACTACCGGTTGATAGTAAAGATAGGGAAAGCCGATATAAAAAAAATACATCACAAAAACCCAGGCCAATGGATTATAAACATTTCTGGAATTCATTTTACAAATGGCAAAAATCGAAACAGCGATGCCAGTTTCGGTGTCAAGCATCTACCCGACTCGCCACGACGCATGCCTTAGTTCTCTTATTTAGTATACTTATTTAGTTGGGACTGAACACCATACAAATGACTAGACCCTGACCCTGTGAATATGAGTAGGACAAAAAAAAAATTATATGATGACTTGTTGTCTAGGGTAGAGTTGAAGGCACCAGGTCGCGTGGTCGATCCCCCAAGCTCCCCGACGAACCAGATAAATAAGTTAACAGTTTCTAGCCTGAATGAGTATAAGAGAGACATGTAGCGGGGCAGGTGGCGTGAGTTCGACGTACTACGATTCCAAACGCTAATGAAAAAAATAAAGCAATTCATTTTGAAGTTACTTTTAATGTTTGCTTTTCAATAATTCTCTCATTAACAATACTATATTATTTATTATATCAAACAATGGATTATTCACCCTGCGGATAAGATTTTTAAAGGTGTGTCAACATGAAACATGTATCGTTCTTCCCTTTTTTTAAGATTATGGAAATCTAAGAATCAAAGGCTTATGACCTGGCATTTGGCTGGCTTAAGCGATCACTTTACATACTTGTGCAACGTTCACAATTCATAAAATAAATTCTCAGAATCAAAAGCTTAGTAAATATTTTACAAATCCCTCAACCGATGGCGCAATAATCAGTCATATTCACTATAAGATATAAGATATATCAGATATAAGACTTTTGCATAAATTCAAGTTTCAAGAATGGATGCAATATGGATGTTCAATAATGGACAGAATGGTAAACGTTACATAAGCGTATAAAATTATCGCTTAAGTCAACCAAATGCCAGGTCGTAAGCTCTTGGTTGCTCAGACTTCCATCATCCTTCATAAAAAAGGAAGAATGATACACGTGTCATATCAAATTGAGACATCTTTAAAATGAATCCTCCCATATTAATATGTGTATTGATATGTTCAGTGTTCTGATACAACACTTTAGCTCAGAATAGACTATAGTGTAAGGTGACCCCGTATAGTCTGACCTGATGTAACATATAATAAAATCTCAATTGTTTCTTCTGACAAGAAAGGCGTGAAGATAAATGATGTATTTATTGGGACTCCATTGAACGCCCGATCGACAGATATATCATTAATTATGATATTATGCAAATTTGCTATACAATCTCTGAATAACTGAACAAACGAGTAAGTTATTATATTTCAAATACTAATTCAACACTCCTTTGGGGTGGGCACTAATAAAATTATGTAAAATATAAGATGTAAAGAAATATATCATACAATGCATGATATATTTCCTGTATGTTATGTATATAATCAAATAATTAAAAAAATAAAACAAATATTTAAAAAAAAGTAAATATAAAAATTGTATTAACATGTTAGTATTTGGCTCAACACAGGCCATGCTTAAAGAGCCGTAATACATATTGTAAATGTATATATGAAATAAATATGTATATTTGAATGTATCTATGTATTATGAAATAAATAAATAAATAAAAATAAAAAAAAATAAAAATGCTTATGTTTAAAAAAATCTCCCTAATTATTTTTCTTGATTCAATATTCATATTTATTTATTTGAAATTCCTTTATTTTTATTTATTTATTTTTTATTGTAAGATTTCAGGGTTTTTTTCATTAGTGAGAATCAAGACATGTCATTCTCAGCAACCAATAATTTTGACTCATGACGAAAAAATAAACATGAATTATTACGAAGTATTATTAGATTTTTGTAGGAAAAACATTTATTATTACGTAGCATAATAAGATTATTATAAATAAAATAAAAACATGAAAGATTACGAAACATTATTAGATTGTTCTAAATAAAAACAAAAACGTTAATTATCACGAATTTTTAGAAGATTTTTATAAAATTAATTATTACAAAGCAATATAACATTTTTGTATACTGTTGTTTAAAAAATATATACTTAAAATGTTTTACGACATTAAATTAATATGTCCATAAGTTCTCTACAACATATATATATATATATATATATATATATATATATATATATATATATATATATATATATATATATATATATATATATATATATATATATATATATATATATATATATATATATATATATATATATATATATATATATATATATATATATATATATATATATATATATATATATATATATATATATATATATATATATATATATATATATATATATATATAAATAAGTAAATGAAGAAAGCTTTTTATTATAATTACATCTTCTCTCAGTCGTCACAGTAAAGTTAGCGTTTTGCTCATTTTTCTACCATTTTGAAAAAATTACACCATTAATCATCTGATCTGACCTTAAAAACATAACATTTCATAATTCTGAACTGGAACCGAGGTATATTGCCGTATGCGTACCAAGTTAAAAATCTTAACAGCTTCCCAGCCTTGTATTTTCTTTTCCTTTTCCGAAACCCGAATCTTTTTATGATACGACAATGTTCCAGTTCAAAAACTGACACGCTGCCACACTGTGAACAAATGGGTTTAGTCATGGGCGACTCGTGATGGGAAACATTCATCGATCTTTCTGAATTATGGCCACGTAGTGTAACACGGTTGGCCGATAAAAAAAAACTAACCAAAAAATATCGAACCGGGAGCACGATTATAATTATCGTTAGTTTATCGATTAGCGTACTGGATCGTGCATAATTTAAAAATCTAATCACACGATACTGCATTTTTTAAGCCGACCATCGATACTAATAATTTCGTGAAGCAATCGCAATGTTTTTTCTAACGTAATTATGTAATATTAATATATTCCCTTTTCCCCACTTAATGATGCTTCGGAAATACTAAGGTATTATTATGTTGTATTATCACGATCAAAAAGAATATGAGGATTGAATTTCATTTAACTAAGATTTATAAATATATATATATATATATATATATATATATATATATATATATATATATATATATATATATATATATATATATATATATATATATATATATATATATATATATATATATATATATATTTATATATATATATATATATATATATATATTTAAATATATATATATATATATTTATATATTTATATAAATATATATATATATATATATATATATATATATATATATATATATATATATATATATATATATATATATATATATATATATATATATATATATATATATATATATATATATATATATAAATATATATATATATATATATATATATATATATATATATATATATATATATATATATATATATATAAATATATATATATATATATATATATATATATATATATTTATATATATATATATATTTTTTTTTTTGAGAATCATACATAATGAAATTTTTGAGAACCATACAAGAACGAGCATTATGATGGATAAATATAATTTCATTGATTGATTCGGTAGTTACTTTGTAGCAATAAACATTCGTTTTCAATTTAAATTTTACTTGGTAAATGACACTATTTATCGAAATATATTATGTCACCTATTTTGATGATTTTAACATCATATGAATATTATATAATGCATCGAAATATGTTGGGTAATATATCCAAAATTAAACAAGGTTATTAGATTGAATTCTACTTTATTTACATATATGATACGTGACGCGTTGTGACAGTGTTTGATAATGTCTTAATAAGACGAAACGCGTAACATAAGTATGTAAATAAAGTAGAATTCAATCCAATAACCGTGTTTAATTTTGGATATATTGCCCAACAATTCAATATGGAATTCTACCAACTGTCTGTAGTTACAATAAATAAATCGAAATATGTGTCAGATTAGATTGAATTTAATATTTATATTTTTATTGATAGTAAAATAAAAAATGGATGAATTTAATATTGTTTTTAAAAGTTTTATTTTATGCTGCAATTTATGAACACACTATTGATGTGGATAGGTACGTCTTTGATAAACCATTATTGCTTTCTTGTTTTTTCTTGTAACCATTTATTATAAATTACTAATACTCTTCCCCATAAGCAGAGAAAAGAACGCCACACCACTCTGTCTTTGCAAATAACCTTCGCCTCTTCTACATTCATGCATCTTCTCATACATACCCGATGATTATTCCTGACCTGACCATTCAAAGCATTTGAAATACTTGATCATGCCAAGATTTCCTCGGTCTTCCTATGCTGTTATTTCCAACATTCGCTAAATAAAATTGTTTTACTATTTTTACTCACTCATTCGTAGCGCATGCCCAAATTATCTCAACACGCCTTTCTTAATTTTATCCATAATGCTTATCTCAGCCTTATATTATTTTCTTCTTTCACCATTCGAACATATGTCATATATTGTTTTACTGCACGTCATTTACCATTCAGTAAACCCCCTATAACGATGACATAGGTACTCCTTTATATCCTTTTATAAGGGGTCAATGTTTTACATTGTAACTAGCGGAAATTACTGTAATAAGTCATTTAAAATTGAAATACAGTTTTAAAGCATTTACTTCCCTATAACGTCCTCTCCGATAACGCGGTGCCGATCTCAACGTTATAGGGGGGTTTACTGTACTATATTTATATTTAAAAAAATTAACTTTTCACTTCAATATGCTGCAATTATAGCTTATGTAAATCCTCAACTTTGACTTGTGCAAAATTCGTGCATAATTACGTAACGAAACCAAAGGCGTAGGCAATCTCAGCGTAAGATGGAGCATTATTGCGCTGTAGAATTTCCGTCTTAAAGGAAACAGACACCACTGGAATTGTATCATAACCCTTCATATTATTCGTAAGGAGAGTGTAAATCTGACGTCATTATCCGAGTGTGGCGATGCAGACGACTGTAACACTTGGGTGCGCCCATGCGAGAGATCATAATGGCTTAACAATGTCTCGCGCTGCCGCATGCCGGGGCGCAGTCCCACCGCCCGCCCGCACGTGGAACTAACGGGTCCTGCGATCGGAATGGGCTAATTATCTCAGCAGATTTGTTCGTACTTCGATAATAATACAACTCCTAGGAGGGAAATCGTACCCCTAGAGTGACAAGGTTCGATATTTTTTACTTGTCTTGTAAATTTGCGTTTTAGTTTCGATTCGATTGTGATTTTCATTCAAAAAACTTTGCATTGAACTTGACAGATATTTATTTGATGTAATTACTAACTACTTTCCTTGATTTATTTTCAATTTTATAATGTAGGTACTAATTTATTTTATAACTTTCGTTTTTGGTTTACAGTAAATACAACTTCATTAGTATATAGACGTCTTTTATTACTTGTTTTTTACTTTCGATTAGATAAGTTTTGATTTTCTTGAAAAAAAAACTTTCATTGAAACTGAATAGAAAAGCAATTTATTTTAAATTTTCCAAATTTTGAGTGTGTCTAAATACTTGTTTGCAAATCTAAATTATCTCCACTTGGGAGTTAATTTTTACATTTTTTTGACATCACAACATAGACGAAGAAGAATATGGATGTCTAAGTATTTACAGGGCTTACGCCCTCTCATAGGCTTGGTTAAGTGATCACTTTACACAAGTGTAGCATTCACCAATTCTAACCATGATCCACATTCTCTACAATTGTGATGCACTCGATTGCAAACGAAGTCACATCCTTGGAGGACTTCTACTGGACTCCGAGAAGGTGAAGCTCCTACCACCAAGACAAGTCGTGAGTTTCATGACTCACGTAGGTCTTGGCAATGAGCTGTAATACAGAGGGAGGTCACAATAGACATAATATGGTTGCAGTGACATAAGGGATGCAAGATCCCTTGACCTAAAAAAAAACCATGATTGACAACCGCATTACTAATTTTTTTGGAACTACTAGATATATTGATCAATCTCGTGACACAGTACGTGCGAGTTCACAACTGCCATCGATGCCGGAATGAGTTTCCTCAGTTAATTGTAAATAAAAGTCTTTTACGCATAATTCATTTATATAGAATTTGGTGATTGGAACCTTGTCATTCTGAGGGTGTAAAGTAGAATTGGTACTCGAGTAACGCTTATTGGTTCTGACGATTCAATAGCACGTGAATTTCAGCGTTCATAAATCTAGTTATAGGTAACAGAGCATATATTACTTATGCATACGCCATTTCAGTGATATATGTTCACTTGAACTACAAAAGTGTTCTCACGCCTCAGCTCGACACACTTGATTTAAGTCTATTCGGTTGACATCATCGAGTCGAACAAACCCTAATCGATTTACAAGCTCGCTACGCAATAAAGAACAAAACAAGTCAATTCGAACCTACGAGTACCTACGCAATTCAACAGTCACTTTGTTTCAAACTATGACTTTTTTATCTATCGTTTTCTTAGGGCAAATGATTTCAAATATTCCGTAACAAAATGGTAATAGTAAAATAATGTATGTCATCGTTGCGCGAGCGGATACAATTTCATGTAATAAAATTTTTAAAAATAATAATATATTTTTAACATAAATAATGTGTGAATATTGTATTTCTGGATCCCAAACGACAGAAAAAAGTAAAATCGCAATAAGTAATACAAAGGCATTTAACATTGTATTTCTTTTAAATTTCATAATAAACATTTCTGGTATAAATAGTTATATGTACATAATTGGAATATGTATTCAAATGAGGTAAAAAAAGTAACAATGTTTAAAACAATACAGCAATGTTGTACACATATATAAATATGTGTATATATATATATATAAATATGTGTATATATATATATATATATATATATATATATATATATATATATATATATATATATATATATATATATATATATATATATATATATATATATATATATATATATATATATATATATATATATATATATATATATATATATATATATATATATATATATATATATATATATATATACATATATGCGTGTGTGTGTGTGTGTGTGTGTGTGTGTGTGTGTGTGTGTGTGTGTGTGTGTGGGTGTGTGTGTGTGTGGGTGTGTGTACAGTATGAGTAGATAGATGTATGGAAGTTGAGGATGATAGGAGTGTATTTCAAAATAGACCCGTGTGGTGTTTCATCCTCTGTGGAGACCCATGCAGAGAAACCGAGCTTACAAAAAACATTCTTTACATCCGTGTATGCATATAAAAGAAGCTAGGATTTTTTATCACGGCATACGAGTTTGAGAATTTTTGAGTGAATTAAAAAAAATATATAAAAGTCTATCGAAATACATACCTTCGATTATATTTACCTTTATTTTCAAAAGGAAAAATTAAAATTTGAGGAATAGGATGGTTTAATACAACACACCGTAAAAATCGAACGGATAATTTACCCTTAAAGTTTTGCACGTATTCAGAGTGGTAATAATGCAGATTGCTAGGATTCTTATAACTGATACCTCATTGAACCACAAAAGCCGACAAAATACAAACAAACACGATTATAAATACGTGAATAATTCAATGTTTTCATAAAAGCTAAAAAAATATGTTCGATCAGTCTAAATACATAATTGTACATTGTAGCATTTAATAAACCTTAATTCATATATATTTTTAAAATGATAAATAGCTTGTAGCATAAAAAAACTAAAGGTAGGTTACCGCGTCGTATTTTTTATTGCTCCTGTTATACGAACACAAGCAGAACTCGATTTTATTCATTGTTTTGAATCGAGCTGTTGGTTGCATCGATCAAAGGGGGTATCTTTTGTCTGGTTTTCAATAAAAATAAATAGGCATTGTACATCGGTGAGAGCATTCAAGAAAATACTGCACGTGTTTCTTCTATATAGTACATATTATAATAAACATTATGAAAATACGTACTCATCATTTACTGTACACACATTTACACATACACATTCATGTTTTATAGTACCAATCCATTAAATAAATGTATGTTTTTATGTACACGTGATTAGAGATCGCAGAGTTGAAACAATTAATATTATAATAAATTAATAATACTGTTATAAATAATATCATATTTAAATTTACTAAGCAGACAATTCTACTTATATATTGGTTTCTTTTAGTTTCGCTGTACCTCTCCAAAAAAGAGACTGAGCTTTTTTGCTTTGAGAAGGACTTACATTGAATATTTATTTATTGTACATAATTAATGATGTAATTTATTTTTTGTTTTCTCTTGTACAATAGCATTTAAAAAAAAACAGTTGTTTTATATCATCTATTTTCTTTGCCATCCGTAGAAAGGGTTTAAAAGTGTATGCTTCCCAAATATTTGCAATTTGGAAGGAATTATTTGGTTTTACACATTGTAATACTAAAACTTTATTGGATGTTCTTAAATATGTCAAAATTTTATGCTTTAATCAATGTTTGATACTTTTATCCAAAAATTTCGCTGAAAAAATTAGCACATTTTAAGATCTTTTCCATTGTAACATAAAATATAACTTCTGATATTTGAGTACTGTGGTTGTCACTCATAGGTAGAATATAACAAATATAAGGTGAAATGTCTAACCAGTCTACGATAGGTTGTTAGCCATGTAAGCTAGATTTCAATATTCATCTTTATCTTTGGTGAAATATCAATAAAATAAAATCTTGATATAAATAACTTGTAAGTGGAGAAAAATCCGGAATTAGTGAATCAAACTATTGTGAAAATTTATTTAGTTGTTTTACTATTATGAAAAAGTTGAATCGTTTAATATATACCATATTGCCAACATTTTGACATTGGCCAAATTGATTTCCAGTATGAGATTTTGGAGGCTTAATTTGCCTGTCATAGTTAGGAGATGATTAAAACAAAAATAATTTGGAATACATTAAAGCGAAATTTGTATAATGGCACGTTACTATTACTGTGTGTGTAAATGCAAATGAATCACAAATCGTAATATTTATTAGAAGAAAACAATGGCCCATCTTTGCATGTTTCGCTTGTTCAAACATTCTTAGGATCATCCGTTTAATAATGTATTCAATGGTTCAACTTGCATACAATTCTCTCATGGCCAGGGAAAGTCAATCGAAGGGCGAAATAAATCTAGATAATTAAAAAAAAATTACATTAAATTTTATCAACAACCATTCAAAGTTTTATAATAATCATCCAAGTATCCATAAGGTAAAGATTAAAGGGAGCAAACAATAGATCTCTTCTTCTTGGCTTAATTCCAACATATCGTATTTGTTGATTGTTGGGGTCAGATCTCGTCCTCGGGTTGTAGATCCTTCTGTTATGGGCAACATCATCTAGGCCATGCCTTCGGATCATGTTTTCTTTCTGCAACATCCATGAATTCTTTGGTCTTCCTTTAGTTGTCTTTAGAGGAAGATCCACCCCGATTGCCTGGTTCACAATATGACCAGGTTTTCTGCGATGATAAACGCGATAAGAGGGTTAGAAATGAAGACTAAAAAAAATACATCAAATTTGTGTGTGATGCATTACGACATATGGGATCGAATGCAAAGCGGACACTGCAGAAACAAAAATGCTCTAAGAGTGTTGGAAATGAAGAGGAGCATATTTGGCAAGGGTCTACGAGATAGAATAAGGAACACCAGGATAAGAGAAATATGCCAAATCCAAGACGTCGTTAGGTGGGGAAAACAACGAAGAAGACGATGGTTTGCATCGGAGGAGATGCAACGAATCCACCATTCAGAATCCTCCACATTGCACTGCACGACCAAAGTCAAGGTAGACCAAAGTCAAGGTAGAAGAGATGGATCGACTCCTGGGAATGAACATCGCGGGAGGCAAACCCCTTTTAAAAAAACAAGCAACAAGGCCTACATTAAGCATAAAAAGATGAATATTTTTTATACGGTTTACAGAACTAAAGTTAAATAATATTCGCATAGTTGAATTCCCCTGATGCGAGCAAATAGCACGAGGCCCTGGGACGTCTCGGCTTGAGCCGCCTATTTCATGTTTGACTAGGATTTGAACGTGCGTGCTTACCCTAACTACGCCATCGTGTCACATCTCCGTGTTAGTTCAGTTTCATAACGTATATTTTGATTGTTAACATTTTTGATATGCCACACAAGCAAACGATGTGTAGATGGTATTAGTACACTGTACACGCCCATTGTATGAAATCTGAAGAAAAACGTTATATGATGTATATTGTATTATATTATCATTTAATTTACAGCAATGTACAAAAATTAAAACATCGTTATTAATTTCAACTCGTTACATCACTATTATTTCATATTTATAATTTTAATGCTAAGTTCAAATTGATACTTCAAACTTGAAATAGGGTCGTATCAAAAGTCCACGAAACCAAAGGGAATGTATGACTAGATGTCTAGATGTTAGAAACTAGATTTGTACGTCAAAACAACGCCTGTGAAACACCATTTATCCCCACAGGAAGTGAATTATTTTGTATTTTTAAATGTCGAAGAAGATCCCATTATTACGCTACAGCCAACCATCCAACCCGATCCTCAATTTTTTTTCTAAGATATTAAAAAAACATTTTATATTATATATATTTATATATGGTGTGTAAGTAAATAAACATGGAGAATTTATTTATGGATTAGGCGTTTAATTTGTAGAACTCCATTTAAATTTATGTATTAAATGTTAAATCAAACAATCGTTTGAAAATTCCATAACTAAGAGAAACAATTGTCATAAAATTTATTTTTTATGTGTTTTTTAACTACTACTACTACTACCATCACGCCGTTTCCCCGCAGGGGTAGGCAGAGAGGATGGAACGCCACACTCTTCTGTCCTGACATACACTCCTCGCCTCCTTCACATCCATACATCTAGTCATACATGCCCTCCGATTACGCAGACTTTTGACACCGCCAGATTTTAGGTTCTGATTGATCTGATCGTGCCAAGTCTTTTTCGGTCGTCCACGTTCTGTTTTCCCTCTCACATTCGCCACATATATTTTCTTAGTCGTTCTCTCGTTATTTATTCGCTCCACATGTCCATACCACCGCAAAGAACTCTTCCTAATCTTTTCAATTACAAATAAAATTAAACTTTTTAAAAAATTAAACTTTTTTTAAAATTAAACTAAAACTAGACTCAAGAAATCAGTGTTTGATTTAACATTTAATACATAAACATGGAGAAGACTACAACATATTGATTACCAAAGGAAACGAGTCTCTAAACTAATTATTATATGTGTACCATACACGGAATATTAACTGCTGAGCAACGATCGTTATTAGTTACGCACTGTTTTTAATTTTGTAGCATATAAATTTTAAAATATAAATGTGTAATGAGATAAGAAGCTTTGAACTTTGACCTTTACAAAAAATAAATAAATGATGTACTCATTATAATCAAGTTTTCTAAACCAGTAGTAGTAGGCTCTAGAAAAAAGTAATGAAACATTTACACATTCATATTTAAATGGTTTTTATATCAAGATGTTGGTCGTAAATTTAAGTGCTGCTTTAATTTAGAAAAAAGTTTAATTTATAGATTCAGTTTTTAGTCAATTAATTCGAGTATATTAATGTTTTTAGACAAACAACTAATGGAAAACGTGACTTTTTTAGACCGAAGAGATTTGTTGAGTTTATCTTATTTTTTGCTAAACGTTGCTCATGCGAACACGTGCGTTATTATATAGAAGCTCTTCGCGAAAACTTAGATTAGCTTTCTAACTTTGCTTGTACAATAATTACAATGTAAACCAACATCAACATAATTTATTGGAAGGCGAATATTAAACGAAATAATTATAATAAATAGATGTAATATAATTATTATGTTCTAAACGGTGTTTCGAGCACGATGTTACTTAATTTGAGCTATTGAAGTTGCCATTAACTTTTTTTAATTTTATCGATGATAATTTTCAATTAAAAACGTAATTTTTACGTTTTGCTGAAAAGTTTTATTTTATTTTTTCTCGATATAAACACAAATTAATATATTTTTCTGACAATATGGAGAACTTTAATTAATTATATTATTTATTGATTCGGCATTAACTTTGTGGAATGACATGATTATTTTATTAAAATTAAACACTTGAATAATCCACTTTATCGAGTTTTATTTTTATTTTCGACTAGTTTCGAAAACGACAATTGTTTTCATCTTCTGGTACAAATTAAAACTAAAACTCAAATTAAAACTAATAAAAATAAAACTCGGTAAAGTGGATTATTCAAGTGTTTAATTTTAATCAATTAATTAATTAATTCTTATGTTGAACTCATTTCCCACCCAGATATTGTATATGGAAAAACATAATAATTTGATAGTTGCAACATGATGGCAAAGTGATCAGTCCTGCGCTCCAAATTGTTGCATCTGGGAGTGAAATATATTTAAAGGTGCTCAGGGTGAAAGCCATAACTAATATATAGGTGTATTATAATTCATGACATGGAACAATTCATCCCTAAAGTTGTTTAATAAACGCGATATCTACTGAAGATAAGTTTACCAATTTTTATGTAGGTACTAATTTTCTTGTGAATTTCGCATTTTAATAGGTTATATTTTTTGAATGAATATAACTAAAGTTAAATATATCCACAGTTTTTTTTATCCACATCATGGATAGAATGGCGAAAGTTACAAAATGAACATTAAAAAAAGAATAGCCAGCAAAGGCTCAGGCAAGGTTTGTCTACTGGTAGGATAGTGAGAATATGGAGGGTAAATATGCAAAATACATCACAAACACCCAGACCAATTGAAAGTAAATAAATCTTGAATTCATTTTGTAATTATCGGGAACAAACCCGCGATGCCGGTTTCGCAGTCGAGCTTCTACCATACTACGCCACAGCACCTGTCACAGCACAGCACTTAAACCAGCTAATAACAGGTCGTTAGCCCTGTAAATGTCCAGACTTCCATATTCCCAGCTCAAATAGACTTCTTAATTTTTGTACAGTTCTAAAAATAGGTACCTGTTCAATCAATACAAACTTTTTTCTTGAATTATGGTTGGATAAAATATAAGCATCGATTGAGAAATAGGTACATAATGATAGGTGTCTTCCATTCCTGAATACTAACGTTCAATAAAACATCTACCTTAGTTTAACGGATGGCAATATTTTAACGTCGTTGTGCCTTACTGACATGGCTCAGGGCACGGTTACGAATTTAGCCATTCAATTTTTTAATTATTTATTACGTATATACATACTGAAAATACAAAATGTTTATTCAATTAACCAAGGCAATGAATCTTTTATACTTTACATAATTTTATTATAATCAATTTTCATATAAATGTCTATTCGATCAAACAAGGCACGACGATAAATCATTTATTCCATACACAATTTTGTTTTACTATAAAGTAATCACTTAAACAAGCCCATGACAGGTCGTGGGCCCTGTAAATATCCAAACTTTTATATACTTCTTCATTTATGTTGAAAAATCAATAATTTTTTTACAGAGTTGCCTGGCCCATGTATCAACCTTTTAGAAACAATTTTTAAACGTTTTTTAAGCATTTCTTTTGATTTTTGAAATTCGCAATTCTTGTATGTGTGTATTATTTTTTAAAGATAAAAAAAAATATTTTAAAAAGTGAAAAATACTTAACGCGAGCAAAAAAACAAGATTTTCTGCGTCCTACGCCTTATTTCTTCATTCCCCACAAAGTCAAACCACCGCACGCCTAAAATTATTCGCAGACACCTATTCTCAAAGCTAAGTACCTACACGGCTGCTCTAGGCCCTTGTAAGGTGCCAAATGTATTGATTTATATTTCAAATTTTCCAAAATTAACGATCTTATACGATTTATTTTCCACAGCAGCTAAGGTAAATTTATTAAAACACCTCGATTTTCGATGCTGTCCATTATGTGAGCAGTCACCCATTTAACGAATAAATTAGCATCACGACTGGTCGGAGCATCGCCCGGGAGTAGGACTAGTAATTGGCAAGTTGTTTAGCAAAATGCACTTTAAGTGAGTATTTAATACAATGTAAACCTCACGCCCTCGACGGAGCAAGCCAAAGGTCAAGAACGAAGAAATATAGGCACTTACATATCACACAGAGTATCCTAATAAAAGCAACATATCCAGACTTTCCATAATACACATCGTAAATCGTAAAAATTACGATGCATTGTATTATGAAATATTTGTGTTCAGACGTTACATACATATTTCACTTCAATACAAATTTGATATAAGTTTAATACGTTTACTGCGCTCAATAATTCGCGATCACGAGATGCTACCAAAATACCAGTTTTACAAATGCAATATCTATATTTAAAAAAAATTATACGAAAATTTTGTTTATACACACTAGTACACAACGTTTTCTTTATGTGTTGCATATAAAATGGTCGTGAAATGTTTTTTAATTTTTAATTTTTTTTATAATATTTATTCATGAAAATATGAAAATTCTCCTTGCCTATTATGCACTAAGATTCAAAGCATATTCAGTTTATATAATATATTCTAAAAATTATATTGAATGTGTAAATATTATTTTTTGACATCTCATCAAAGATGAAGAAGAATATGGAAGTCTGGGCATTTACGGGGCTGACGACCGTCATGGGCTGGTTTAAGTGATCACACGTGTAACATTTACCAATTCTACCCATTATTGACAACCACACTACTCAAATTCTCGGAAGTTCAATATATAAACCAATTTAGAAACCTTGTTCTTGAATCACTAGAACTTCACTAGAGACATCTATTGGTGAGATGTAAAGAAAAAAAAATAAAATTTTTTTATGAAAATATTTCCAGTAATTGGAGATAATCCAGATTTTGTGAACAAGTATTTGGACACACTCAAAATGTTGTGAATGTGTAAATGATTGAAATTGAATGAGGTTGATCCCTAAAAACGATAAAATAGATACAATGGATTCAATATCTTATATCAATCAAGATTTGTCACATAGTTCGTTTATTTTTATTATTCGTCTTGCTATATTTTCTAAATAAGACACCACGAAATCTGATAGATCTTTATGCCCTATTGCCTCATCAATTTTTGTCAACTGCATACCTTCTTTCGCATATTCAGTTTCCAATTTAAGTCTTTCTTATTCAAAAATTGGACATATCTACACTAAATGACATATTGTGGTGACGTCTCATCACATTTACGAAGAAAGGCTATAAAAGGTTCAAACTTTGGTCAGTATCGCTAGTTTGTTTTCGGTTGATTGGAAGATATTGCTGCTTAGCAATAAGCTGCCGTTGTACAAGATGGTCGAGTAAGATAAAATAAATTATGTAATTATATTATTTTCTGAATACAATGACTCAATGTCTTCCATAACATGCTGAATCTCAGTCATAATTTAGAGAATCATTTGTATTTTGGATCCAAGATCTCATTAACCTCCTAGGAAGAAAAATGTCCAATTTAGTTCTTCCTAACAAATAATTTGTATTCTACAAGATATATTTTTTGTTGGCATAAACAGAATTATAACGAAAATTAAATACAAATATAATACAAAATATAAATAGGACTACATGATACACGGGTAATTATCCTTATCACAAATGCTCAAAAGGCAAACATAATTTTTTTCTTGAATGGTTTCCGCAGCTACTTTGTGGCACATTTTATTAATTAAAAGTGGTGAAAACAATGTTAATTAATTTTATAAAGACAAACATAAATCTTTATATACAACATTTTATCCAAATACCTTTGATATATATAATATATATATCTAATATATAATATATATTTATTTATAGAAGTATAAAAAATGACTGACTGCATTGATGTTTATTTTCTTACCAAGTAAAAGTGACTTAAATAGCCCTCCTGAACATTTTACGTTTTGTCAGTTGGTCACTTTCTCCTGTACGACTACGATATATCCATTATCAAATAATATTTTAATTGGTAAATACAACTGTTTCTTAAAATATTGAACGTATTTTTTGTGACATTCATCATTATGATCAAGCACCTTTTAATAATGATGTACAATATATCGCTCACTGCTTTCAACAACGTCATATATCTAAAACATGATTTTTCAGGAGAACGTTTTTAAGGTTTGAAAATATAATACAATTTATTAAAAATAAATATCAAGCCACTTTTTGATCTTTTTACTGTGCAACACATCTTTTTAGGTAAAACCTGAATATTTTTCTCCATTTGAAAAATATAAATAATATTTAAAAAAAATTAAACAAGACCTTTTCTTCAAATTGCAAAACCAACACTTTCAGCCCTATAGCGGGTAAATATCAAGTCAAAAATATGCCGCTTTTGCTGGAATATAGTACATTTTCTGGGTATTCCAAAAACATGCACAACTGAAAATTGACGATTTTTGATATATGACGTTGTCGAAAGGAGTTAGCGATATCAAAATACGTATTACAATAGATTTTAAGAGGCATGTGTATTTACCAAGCAAAATTTTAATCAAAGAAACATATATATTACTTAAAAAAACAGTTATTTTAAGGTCTTAATTCTTGTAGATATTTTGGATTATCTCGACCTAAGGGTCGTTTATAAGTAAACAAACGTTAATTTTTTTAAACGTCTACAATAATGTGAATGTCAAAAGGGTCACTGTTTTTTCTGTCATTGAAAAAAGCTTGATTCCACAAACAGTTTGCTTTTCTTGCATGAGTGGACACGTTTTGTAAAAAAATAAATTTGGACAAATTACACGCATCAGCGATCTCAATGGGAACGTTAGTTCAACAAGAAAAGGAATATACTAATATGTCTACCGGCTTTCGCATGCTATCTGGGTTCACGGTTATATTGTATAAAGTCGGCGGATTTATTTCTGAGAGATCGTCGAAACATGGACAGTAACGAAATTGCTTTTTAAAAGATAGAAACATTTGAAATAAAGTGTTTTTGTAATAAAATATTGAACGTCTGAGTTAAAGGATATATTTTTTTTAAATAAAATATTTAAGGATGATCTTTACTTTATTCTCTGAAAATGTTATTAGAATACACTCAACTGAACCGCAGATAGCTGTTGTGGACTCATATGTCATGTCATGAGATTAATGATATATATAGGAGTTCCGTAAACGTCCAGATTTTCATATTCTTCTTCGTTTAACTTGAAGTGTCAAAAAAGTGATTTTCGTAACCTTTGATGTTTTTTTTTCAAATAAAATCAAGACAATAGATAGTAATAATGAATTTTATCCTTTGATCTTCTGAATTAATGTTTATATTAAGAAAATCACTCGTAAACGAGTTGAGGCTTAAAAAAAACCTATGTACTAATTTTTATTTTTATTTTGGTATATTTTTTAACACATTTCCTTACACGCATTTTTTTGCGTGGAACGAATCCACAGTTTAAATTGACAGTTTTATGTAGTTATATCAAGTAATAATACAAGCAGATATGAAGAAGTTAGAAGCCAT
>NW_028282770.1:0-20000 GCF_059751285.1 Brachycentrus maculatus
TCGACTTGAATTTTCACTTCGGCTTTTTCTTGCCACTGAAAGTTTCGCGCTCTCCATTTACAGGTAGACAATTATACAAGGGAGGAATGCGGCCGGAAGCTAAGTGACGTCATTACAAGATGTCGCCCCGTGGAGATACTTCCGATGTCAGTGTAAGGCGCGAACTACCATTAAATGGTCGGGGTTCGAAATAAACGCGGGAAAATTAAGCGACGCCATTTTGTCGTTAGAAGAGATAAATGGAACCTGACTTTTACTCCGATTATCATCCGTAAGGATTATTATTTCACATTATTACCAATTCGTTTCCCTTTTTATAATATTTTTTAGTATGCAAAAATTGTACAACTTGATTTTTATAAAGTAATCATTATCTATAAAGTCATTAAAATAGAAATGGATAAAAGAGGTGGGTTGATGGTGGGCTAAATTACATGTCTTTTTTTAACAGTTAAATTTATAAGCACCTATAGTAAAATGTACCCTAAGTACGGTAAACTCAATGTAGAAACATTTGTAATAAATATAATTGATGAAATATGAATTAATAAAATTATAAATTAATAATAAAAAAATTAAAATAACTTCACACAATAACTTTGAATTAAATGTTATCAAACAGTGTTATGAACTTCAGTAATCTTGTTTTTAGTAGAACACATCTCTACGAATTGTATTAATTTTATAATTCATAAATTGTTCATATTTATTTTTAACACTCCGTATCATTCACCGTTTACTTCGTGTAATACCACTTACACAAAGTGAACGATGAATGATAAAGAGTGTTTTATTATTAGAGTGTGAAGTTAACAATGTTTATTTTCATAATCTTATTAGAGTTAAATAAATATAAGTGATCTACAATAATTGTGGTTAAATGAAAAAAGGTAATTTTTATTTCAATAAACAGAACAGCGAGATAGTCAGGAAGACGCTTGACTTTGAAACCTGGCGTTGCAGGTTCGATCCCCACAAATTATTTTAATTTATTTTTTTAATAATTACAATTATGCTGGGTTTTTGTGATATATTTTTCACGTTTATTTTTCCTTTCCTTACAATATTACCAGCAGAACCTCTTAAATAACAGCTTTGTAATTCTTTTACAAAATTAACTTTATATTTTTACAAAATAAAGGTCATATAATAATTCACACACCTTTGAATTTTAAATTGAAGTAAATTATCGAATTTTTCAGACGTTGAAAGATCTGAAATTTCATTAAATGAATTTTTTATTGAAATTAATTTTTGAGGTTTTCAAATTTTTATTCACAGATATATTTAAAGCATACCAACGAAAACATACATGTCTTTAAATAGTAACAATGAACAGTTAACCGCTCGAGTAGAGTACCCTTTGTATAATTAGGTGCGTATAAGGGTGAAAAGAAAAATTATAGTGCTGACATTCATAATTTATAAACACACAGTTAACATCAATAAAGATGACATTCTACCAGTAACCGAAATTTTACTATAACTGTAACATTAATAATAATATAATTTTAATGTAACAAAAATAACGGAACGTAAATAAAACCATTTCAGCAATAAACTTTACAACGTACAGGAGTAAAAATTATCTAACATTCAACAGTCATGGTCGTAAAGCAATTTATTGTTTATAAAGGAGAAATAAGGGGATTGTTAAAAGATACAATAAAAAAATATCCATATTAACGAGTCCTGTTAATTTTTATTTTTTTTTACATCTCATCAAAGATGAAAAAAAAAATAATGTGAAAATAACTCCCGTAATTGGAGATAATCCAGATTTTGTGAACAAGTATTTGGACACACTCAAAATGTTGAGTCCTGTTAATATTTTAATCTTGTAACGAAAACTTTTCTAACATTTAATCATAACCAATGGTGTATTGGGCACTGCATATAAATAAACAAAGAAACAGTGTTATCTTGATCATAAAATATATATAGGTAATGGGATTATATTAATGTCATCATAGACTATGAATAATATGGAAGTCTGCGTTAATACTCTGTAAATACCCTGTAAATACAGTGCTTAAATCTTGTCATATGCTGGTTTTAGTGATGACTTTTTGATGTTTACCATACATGATTCTACCCATGATTGACAACCACACTACAATATTCACACTCAATCGGAAACTGTATTGATCTTGAATCACTAGAATGTCACTAGAGACATCTATTGACATAGGCCGTCACCAATAGATGTCTCTAGTGAAATTCTAGCGATTCAAGCACAATGTTTCAAAATTGGATCAAATTTATAGAACTTCCAAGATTTGAATAGTGTGGTTGTCAATCATGGGTAGAATTGGTAAATGTTACACGTGTGTAAACAAATCACTTAAGTCCCGTAAATATCCAGACTTCCATATTCTTCTTTATCTTTGTTGAGATGTCAAAAAATATATATATGGTTCATATTTTCTCGAAACTTCTAAATAATATTTTTTTTAAATATTAATTATGATTTCCATATAAAAATGGTCTTATAAATTTATATTATATTATGTAAAGAATATTTGATTTTTATTTTTTTATGTACTTCGGTTAGGACGATTACTAAAGTGTTCAAAAATTATTTAAAACATACGAATCCATTAGTCATTTAAAATGTTATAGATATGTATCTCTATATAGTGACGTAGCAAGAGGGATCTCTCGCTTACCCTTTTATCCGCTTGTAATCTCCACTCTAATAGGTACACACCCTTTTTATGCTGAACATTTATCCGTTCACACGTCGAACTTCGAACAACGAACTCCGATCCTTATTTTTCTAACGTTTAAATGTGTTCATTCACACACGAGTGACAAGTAGACGAAAAATTTAGCATTAATGTGAATATTTTCTTTAAGTCGATATTTCAGAAATATTAGAAAATGCTCAGAATATGTATTTTGGTCCAGTATTACAAGGGTCATTAAAATTGTTAAGGAAAATTCAGATTGAGAATAAATATCATTAAAATCCACGATTCATTAAAATATTCTTAACCAACATTTATTTACCTATTTTTTGTATATTAAAAGCATTGTTGATTTTGTGGTATGGTAATATAACACTCTCCTTATTATTTACCGTTCACTTTGTTCACTCTACTTCAAGACTACCGAATTTACATTTGACTTTATGATGGAATTATTATTCTGAAACCGGTCACCAAGTAGTGTTTTTTTTAAGTGATCGATGAATGATAAGGAAAGTGTTTTATGAATATTTATACTTATTAAAAAAAAACTTTTACAATAATTCTTTTTGATTCTCTATCACACAATAAATTATGAAAGATTTAAAATAATTATTTAATAATAAATAAGTACGCATAATATGAAGTGTTTTCCTCAAAAAATATAATAATATATATCCCCACAAATTTATGTTCATTATTTTTTAACATTAAAAATTAACACTCTTGTATATAAGAGTTGTTTATAAAACTAGCTTATCGTAATTTCTTTACAAAACTCACTGATTAAAAAAAAAACCTTTTAGTTCTCAGTGAAATCTTGCTAATTTGCCAAAAACACTTAAAATTGTTATTTTAAAAATTAATTTCAACTTTTATATACTAGAATAAATTTATGTTCTGTGTACGTCCCTCCGCAAATACAACAGATTTTTGAAGGCAGCATTGATCAAATAGTTTATTTATAATACATTAGTAATGCAAAGTGCATAAAATGAAATGTAATATAAAAAAAATATTTTTTTAAAAGGAATAACCCGCAAAACCTTTTTGAGGCTTTTTGGCAGGAAAGATCGTAAGGATAGGGAAGATAAAGGTAAAAAATACATCACAAACATCCAGAGATAATTGAAAATAAATATTTCTTGAATCGAACCCGCGACGGCAGTTTTGCAGTCTAGCGTCTACCTAACTGTGTCACGGCGCCCTTTTGAAAATAATATTTAATAATAAAAACAAGATGAAAATTGAACATAATCCAAAAATTTTGAATATTTTTGAAATGGTTTTCCATATTGCGATGCGATCTATCCTCATTTTCAGAAAACTGAATTCGGAGGCAGAAGTTACGACTTTTTCAGGGTATAATAATTCAGGATATATAATCTCAATACTTCTGCGCGCCTATTTACTTACCTCTGCATGCTAATGCGCCCAAGTTTGTGTGTTTCGGGCCAAAAGTCGTCCAGGACACAGGTGCGGCGAAACACGGCTTATTTCATGAAACTTTTGGATTGATTGCTCTGGGAAAAACTTTTATTTGCTTTAACTTAAATAATGGATTGTGGGCTTTTCTATTTCTAGCGGAAACGAGCTTTGGGCTTAATCTTTTGTTAGCCTTGTGAGATGCCTTATTTAACTCTAATGTTCAAAAAAACTTTACGAACTTTGTTTTACGAGGAAATGTAACTAGTAAAAACGTTGATTCTATCTCTAGAGCATTTAAGATGTATCTTTAATTAGTAAATACATCCTCTATTTAACGCCCATTTTCCTTCCTTATAAATTGTATAAATGTTAAAGTGCGTGTATATATATATAAATATATATATATATATATATATATATATATATATATATATATATATATATATATATATATATATATATATATATATATATATATATATATATATATATATATATATATACATATATATATATATATATATATATATATATATATATATATATATATATATATATATATATATATATATATATATATATATATATATATATATAAATATATATATAAATATATATATATATATATAAATATATATATATATATATATATATATATATATATATATATATATATATATATATATATATATATAAATATATATTTGATTGATTTAATGTTTTGAATGCTTCGATCGTGACAAGTTTTCTTCGGACGTCCTCGTACTGTTCTCCCACTCACATTCGCTATATGCATTTTGTAAGTCATTCTCTCTTTATTCATTTACTCTACATGTCCATACCTTAAAGAACTCTTCTTAATATCTTCAACTATTCCAAGTTCAGCCTCAAATTTCTTTATTTTATCTTCGTTTTTAATTATGTCACACAACGTATTATTCCACACTCTCGTCTGAGGGAGTGCGTTTAAAAAGCGTGCAGTCTGCTTTCTTCCTTCTTTTTTTCAGCTCCATGTTTCACTTCCAAACATCAGTATCGATACCAGCACTCCGTTGTAAGCCGCCAAATTGGCTTCCAGTTTTATTTGCAATCACTGTGTTCAAATGACAATTTTTCAGTATTATGCTCTCATCATTCATCCTTATATATTAATATAATTTCTACATTAAGACTACGTAAGATTACTCAAAATATTACTTGGTTGTTTTTAGTATATGGCAGTTTTAAATACATATATTTTAAACCATATTTTGATATTACGTTGATATTTCTAACGATAAGTGAATCTGAGCAACAAAAAAAAGTTAAGTTTGATTCTCACCCCCCTATAAATAACCTCATAACCTCATTCAGTTAAAACCATAATTTATCTAGTAAATTGTCGTGGTTTTGTATCCCATTTGCCTAATATAAAATTTAACGAAGTCTAGTTTCGTATTTTAAAAATTTTATTAAAGATAATACATAATAAAAACAAATGCCTTCATTTATTTCTTTTTCTATACTTTCGGTTGCTTCAAGTGATTTCAGTTTGTCAGTAGGTTTTGTTTTTAAATGAAATTATTTATATTTATTGAAAAAAAAAAAACAATTAAAAAAACATTTATGACTGAAATCAAATAAAATTAAAAAAAAAACATTAAACGAAAATGTCAAATACAACTATTACACTTTTGAAAAGTTCGTATTTTCAATTCTCAAATTTTTTGAAAGCTAAATCTTTTGCTTAAAGCTGTATTTTTATTATTTTTCTAAAACAGAAAAAAATTACGATTTTTTTTATGAAACAAAATTGAGAAAAAGACTTTTTACAAAGCAATTAAACTGGAAAAACTTGAATATTATTTGAAATTCTCAAAAACCTTTTGTAATATATTTTTAACGAGCTTTGTAACCAGATGTCAACAGCAGGGCCGACGCGATGTTTACTGTGATTTTTGTAAATTTGTGAATTTTCAATCAAAGAAATCACAGTTCACATTGAAAAACCCAGCAAGGGTTGGACTTCAAAGTACGCGCAGGAATACCATTAAAAACAAAGCTACAGGACTCGAAGTTTAAAGTTTTGATATTGCGAACTCACCCTCGGGCTTCGGGGGATGAAAAATGCTTTTTCATAATGAGGATAATCTTTCCCATAAATTTTGCCAAAAGAAAAAAATCACGTACAGCCTCCGCACACGAGGATAACAAGTTTAAAATTCCTCTTTGTGTTGTTAACATAGCTCGCTTTGGGGTGGATTTTAACGTTTGACATTTGTAAAAATTAAAAGCTTTTTTTGCATACCGAGTTTGAATTAGGTAACCATAATGGTTTATGTAATTAGTTATGAGCTTTTGATACACTTGTTTCATTTTTTTGTTTAAGGTTAATTTGTTTTTGATATTCTGGGTACAATCGTAATAAAATATAGCTCCATATTCATGGAATCGAAATAAAACATAAAATGAACAAAAATCATTATACTTAATAATTTTTTATAAGTAAAAAAAAATGTTTTATAATATTATTTATTTTATCTTCACGCATTAGTAATATTTGGAGATAGTTTTAAAAAAAATTGGTTAAATGAATGCATTAAGCTACTTAAGTCAATAATTCTTCTTAAAACCCTCATCCGTACTCGATTGTGCGTAGAGCAGTGTTATCTTAATCGTTAACACATGAAGGAAAGGTAATTTGCTCTCAGCTTCAGGTACTAGTCATGGGTATTGAAGAATAAATATTACTGCGAAAAAATAACTGGTATTTATTTGACCGCCGCTGAGAATAGAACCCCGGACCTCCAGTATGGGAGCCGAGAGTGCTGACCATTATACTAAAATAATAAAAAAATAAGTCAATGAAAAAATAATAAAAAATATTGAAGAATAACACGATAGGTGAATTTTACTTAATTTTCTAGGAGCAAAAGCTAAAGATGTCAGCATCAAATTAGGAGAGCTTTTTAAACGTATACACTAGCGCCGCCCTCGTCCCGCGAATAAAGCTCGAAGCTTGAGCCACTGCGTGCTCGGGGCGCGCATGCGCATAATGCCTCCCACAAAATCGGTGCCATACTCATAATCAGTATACAACCTTCTACCGCTCCAGGAGGGTTGTTAAGACGTTTTACTGTTGAAATTCAATATACGTCAATCGGAACAGTACCGACGTAACCTCGAATCAATCGTATCTCGAACATTAAGTCGAGGAATATATCACGACTCTACCATGCAAATTTTGAAATATGGTTACTCGATTTTTTAAAGAATAATCCATAAAATAATCCACAAAGTATGCAAGAGTGCGTAAAAAGTGTACGAAAATTTGACACTGTGTGTTGTGATACATTTGCCACGATGTTTTTCAAAGTATAACTGATTTTTAAAAAAATATTATTTAAATGTGTACTTAAAGTTTTAGTAATTTTAAACGTTTATATTGTTGTTATGATGTGAGGGAATTTTTAGAAGAAAACATGAAAAATTGAAGCGTGTATGGTAAGAAACATATTAATTTAATACAAAATGTATTTTATTCTAATTATTTTCTTATATTAGATCAAGCTTTTGATTTTGTTATTAAATTAACGACTGTCTTCTTTTATCAAATAGTTTTTTATGTGATTCAAACTTTAAACTTACTTAAAAAACGAATATTCATTATTCTAACTGTTAGCTAAACATTTTTACTGCGCAATTTTCAGTATCTCAGTTAGTTGAGATACTGAATAATTAATTGTATATATTTATAGATTTGGCGTTTAATTTGTAGAACTCCATTTTAATTTATTTTTTAAATATTTAAACCAAACACTGATTTGTAGTGTCTACTGAATTGAATTTTATAAATTAAAATTGCTTGATTTGAACGTTTGAAATATTAATTTCTTGTATCTACATATATAAGCCTCTGTGAGGGTTTCTAAATCTTTGTTAGGATGATATAATACGTTTATCCCATTGTCAATTACATTTTGAGATAAACTACATGAAATTTTTGTTAATTTAGGATCAAAAATACATATCTCAAAAACACATATTAAGTTGAAAAGAGGATCATTCTTTCAAGAGAAGAAACTACAAGAAAAAATAAAAAAATATGTGAAACATCAAGAAATTAATATATTATTAGATTAAAACAAATATTTTTACCTTTTCCACTTTATTTTTATTTGAACATCGATCGGATTTCATCGTTACCGACATCATCAGACTGGTAAAAATATTGTTTAAAATATTGGACAGCTAAAAATATTGGTTTTAATCTAATAATATATTTAAAATGCAATTCCATCACGAAGTTTCAGTGGATAATATAAATCTATTATCAAGAAATTAGCGAAATAAGCAACGTTTATGACGAAATGGATAAACATTATATTCATAAAATCAGACCAATGTTGTACAATTGGAATATTAACGAACTAATTAAACTAATTAATGGTCACGCCACTTTTCGCAGAGGTAGGCAGAGAGAAATGAAAGCTACATGTCTTTGCAAACGATTTTCGCTTTTTCCGCATTCATATATCTCCTCATACATACCTGCCGATTATTCCGACTCCTGACCTAACCGCTTTCAACTTTTTGAAATACTTACATGTTTATGCAAGTTTTCCTCGACCTTGCTCTTCTCCTTGTTCCAACTACATTATCCTTTTATATTTTTTATTATTCATTCCTCACTCTTTCGTTCCACATATCCAAACCATATCAACACAGCTAAAAATATTTAAAATCCCTAAAATGCACACGAAGTCCTATCAAAATTCATTTTTAAATCGAGCCTGCGATATGTGCAATGTAATGCTTAATGAAATAGACATCAATAATGTTTCTTGAAATACGTTTCAGAGAAATATTGTTGATGTTTTTTTTTAATAATTGAAAAATAAAATATCTATTATTCGATAAAAACATGTTGTGTAAGTTTTTTATATAGATATACTTTTATGTACATGACAGTTTATTTTTATTTTGAGATTACTTAAGCGAAAACCTCTAATTGGAATGTTATTATTATTATTTTTTATTATGTAATTTTGTTAAATATTCTGTTGGTTTTCCAATAAATAAACAAATAAACACTAGAAGTTTTCTGCATTTTTTTTATGCGTATCTCAGCTTTTTTTTCGTTTTTCATCTTTAGTGTTAACATCATCCCTAACTGTTCACTTCATCAATTTGTGAAATTTTATTTCCTCACTTATTCGACTTTTGTATATATCCAAGCCATATCAACATTCCTTTCTTTATTCAATCGATAACATTTATCTCGGCCTTGCATTATTTGCATACATCACCATTCGAACATCTGTCATATATTGTTATGCCGCACATTCATTTGAGAGAACGCATTTAGACCACATTGAACCTACTCTATATTTTGCAAACTTTATTTCATACATTTGGGGTGGTGCCAGGACTCCATTTTTTACTTCCAATTTAGCTTTGTAATTTAATAAAAAGTAACTTTATTATTTTTATGTAAACAAAACCTTTTTATCTAGCAAATTAATATTCATTTCTTCAGATTAAAAAAGCTTATTTCAAGTTTAATTCTTATATTAAAATATCTCTTTACATTTTTGTACCGGTAAAAGAGCTTTCAATTAGTCGAGGAATTATTAAAATCCCGTAAAGCTCGGGCCAAACAACGTTTACTATCACTTCACCTTTGCGAAGGGATGAGAGAGCTTATTATTAATATTTCAATTAAGGTAGCTTACGGAGCTTTTACAGTGCGCTTCATAGAAGGCTGATATTCAAAAAAATATGTCACTTCCTTTAAAAGGATGCATGCGCATATAACTGCTTCATTATTTTATAAATCCTAGAACGTCTTGCAAACTTTTTTGTGTCAGGATGTGGTCACGTGGTTAGTGTAGCGGACTCTTGAGTCAGTTTCTGGGTTCGAACCCACTCTACCACAATTTGTTAATTATTTCTAATAACGAGCCGCTTAAGCTCACAGAAATAGTATGAAATTGAAATATTTGTGTAAATAATAATAAAAAAAATGTTTCTCTTAAAAAAACAAAGTAGTATAAATTATATTACAGGTGTCTTAACTTGATATAAAACATCAATCGTTCTTTTTTAAATCAATGCTTGGAACAGAGTAAATGGTGGTCTGAAATCAGTAATAGCAAATAAAAACCCATCAGCGAAAGCTAAACTGGCAGTACACAACGGAATCCCGGTTCCAAACCTTATGTATGGAAGCGAAGCATGGAGTTAGCAGAAGAAGGATGAAAGCAGACTGAGTGCAGTCGTAATGCGATCCCTCAGACGAATACACAAAACTATGTATGATAGATGTTCGAATGGTGAAATAAGGAAAGAATGCATGGCTAAGAAGATTTGGACATGTGGAACGTATGAGTGAGAAAAGAACGGGCAAACAAATTAATGAGGAAAATGTAGTTGGAAAAAGAAGCAGAGAAAGACCAAGGAAACTTGGCACAATAAGGTATGTCAAATGCTTGGAAGCGACCGGGTCAGGAGTAAAAATAATCGGCGGGTATGTATGTATAAGGAGATGAATGAATGTGGAAGAGGCGAAGAATGTTTGCAAATACAGGGTGGTATGGCGTTCCATTTTCTCTGCCTTCTTAAGTTAACCCAAAGGTTAGTTAGTTAGTTGAAGAAGTTTGAGCATCCCAGGGCTTACGACCTTGCATTTGAATCTCACCAACGTTCTCAATAAAATAACTACTCAAATAAAAAGTTTGATAAAAGTCAAAGTCTCCTAGTATGTAAATAATTTGGGAAGAATCCTAGGTACATTTTAAATGGGTCTTTGCTAAATAAATAGATAACTTAACTCGGCCATAGATGATGGCTAGAACTCACATGTGAAAAAAAATGTCATGAGATATAGAAACAATTTTCAAAACTTATGAAAACTTCAGTATTAGGTTGTCAACAAGGTATAGAATGGTAAATATTACACGATTATAAAATGATTACCCAAATCAGCCTTTAACAGGTCGTAAGTCCTGTAAATATACAAATTCCAAATTCTTACTGTTATTTTGTTTTATTTACATCAGTTGTATACATTTATTTAATTCACAATTACCGACATTTTTAAGATACTTTATAAAATAAATCAACTTTGTTTTAACCACTTTTTATTGGTACACTTTTTCAAACCAGTTTCAAAAAGTACCTTGTTATCATCAAGGTTTATATACTAATTCCAAAACATTGAAATACTCATAGTTAGGTTAAAGATAATTACCCTTCCCGTACTTACTTATATAAAGTTTTTAAAATGTGCCACAAGGTATCTGCAAACATTCAAGAAATTTGTAAGACATTGTTTTGTAAGATATTATTTGCAAAGCCCACCAAGTCACCTTGTATGTGTGTCTTGTCGGTGGAGTTAATCTTAAATATATTTTTATTGTTTTTATCCATTTTAACCTAATATATACACAAACAAGAGGGAAAGAGAGATGAGATGTTAAAGAGTTGTGGAGATTATTCGATCATTAGGGCAAAGAAAAGTTTTTCCTGAGTGATCATCGAGATCGTCCGGATCAAGAAAAAGAAAACAAAGGAGAAAAAAGAAGAAAATGCATGTTATTTCGCGTACAAAAAATACAATTTCAATAAGTGATACCTAAAGGTGTTCAAAGCTATCATATTGTACACAAAGAGTATTAAAAACAGTTAGTTTTTTAAATAAAAAAGTACTTGTACGCCTTTTAAATATAATATTCTATGAATTTGAGAATTCTTTTGTATATGGAAGTAAAGAATAAATATAATAATGAAAGAATAAGTATTCCTCAAATAAGAACAAAACTGGTAATTAAATTCCACTAGGATGGAAGAAAAGCTCATCTGAGTTGAATAATTTAATATCTCTTCAACACAGGGATAAAAATGAAAATTCTTATTCTTTGCTCAAAAGAATTGAAAAAATTCTAAGTATATCTAAACGCAGGGCAATAAATAGTGTTATAAACACGTACGTTGTTTTGAATTTTTTTTATATTTTGATCTATATTTCAACACAGACAAATGTTTTTAACATTTTCTGGTACCAAAATCCTTGTTCTCAAATATGGTCCCCACTTAGGAATTATACATGCACAAATATAAAATATTCCTTTAAAGATCTTCACACATGTATCTTAAAGGGTCTCTGGAAGATAAAACTTTCTCAAACCAACCGTAGATGGCTCCAGTGAGCCAAAACATAAAGCTTGGTGAGATTAATGATATATGCAGGAGTTCCAAAAATTTGAACAATGGGGTTGTCAATCATGGGTAGAATGGTGAATGTTACCAGCGTTTAACAGGTCATAAGCCCTGTAAATACCTAGGCTTCCATATTATTATTCATCTTTGTTGGATGACAAACTGTGAAGACTAAAATATTTTTAAAAGGGAATATGGATATTTGACCATCTCAGATCATACAACCTGGCATTTGGCTGGCTGAAGAGATCGATTATACACTTGTGTAACGTTCACCATTTGTCTTTTATAGAACATCCATTTTAAATCAATTTGTGAAAGATTATAACACTGTTGCTGGATTTTTTTATTACGTTAGTTGTTATTTCGTTAGGCGTAGGATTCAAACTGAAGATGGTGCCCTCCATTAGAAATTGTATTTAATGCATTCCTTTGAAATGTTAGATATTTGATAGGTTCGAAATTATGGCTGGCGTATTTCTTTACGATGATAATTTTTGCAAATTTTCCTTTGTATTACTTTTTGCAGATTAAGTTATGGTGTAAATGATTTGTATAGATTTTTCCTTCTAGTAATCGAATATAAAAAAACTTTTGAATTCGTACATACACAACTTATGGAAATATGAATCCTTAAATATTTTCAATTCATAGTTCCGACAAACAGTTAAATGTCTTTATTTTAACCTCAAGACGTTGCTTTTAGATAATAATTAAAAAGAATTCCTTTTTTGTGAAGATTTGGATACTATGCACATTATTCAGAAAGTTTTTTTTCCCGTGCTTGTAGGTATATATACAACTTATGGAAATAGGATTGGTGTTATTCAATAATACTTTCAACTCACACTTACGACAAAAGCTCAAATGTCTCCATTAAATCTCACAACGTTATTTTTAAATGAGAATTTCTGAAGGAGTCCGTTTGTTTTGTTTTGGATACTGTACACTTTATTTATTAAGGTTTTTATTCCGTAACTGTATTTATTCAATTATTAGAAATATGATTGGTTTTATCCAATAATATTATCAGCTCATAGTTACGACGACACTCAAATGTCTCCAAAGTAGGACACAAAATGCCGAACTCTCTTCCAGTGGAACGGAAGGTCTGCTGATGACAGTCAACAGTCCGCCTTCTCCTGAGGAGTTTTACGTGGTTTCCTCCCAGCAATGACCAAACGCTGAGAAGTTCCTATTTGACCCACACTAGATTATCCCTCCTGTTCCCAACACAGATTCAAATAAAAACATATTTAATTATCTAGAAGACACAAAAATTCACTAAATTATCTATAAACCTTGAACATAATAAGCAAGGTTTATAACAATTCCCATCTAAAAAAAATGTCTCCAATTAATCCCAATATCTTATTTTCAAATGAGAATTTGTAAAGGACTCATTTTTATTTTTATTGGGATATTATGTACTTTATTTATTAAGCTTTTTTCCGTTATTGTATTTACCCAACTAAATGAAATATGATTGATTTTATTCAATAATATTGTCAACCTTAAGTTACGACGATACTCAAATGTCTCAAATTAACCCAAAGACCTTGCTTTTAGATGAGGATTTGTGAAGATTTGGATATAATTCAAATTATGTTTTAAGGTTTTTCTTTTAAGTAGGTACTCGTATTTATACATATACAAATAATGTTAATATGATTTTATTCAATAACATTTTCAATTCATACTTACGACAAACACTCAAATGTCTCCATTTAACCCTAAGACGTTGTAACGACTATTTCGAAGGCGATGGGTGTACAAACCTTGAGAAATTCAGACCGCCGCCCTAGCGTGTTGTAGGACCATTAAACGGAGCAAATTGTGAGGGGAATCCGAATATTTTACTATTAACACCTTCAATGGAATTTTCTACAAACTGGATATCCCATTACGTGAAGCCTTTTATAGAAATACAAAAGCATGAACCTAAAGGTACGGGCATTCCATATACCACAGATATGAATAATTCATTTTCTTATACACGTTTCGTTCTGCGGCAAAATGCCCCGTAATCTTTGTTGCAAATTTAATTGTGCCCCGAAATTATGTGCACTTATCGAAATTGTATACTTTGAAAATTCCATTGTGGCATGTTTTATCTCGTACTAGACAAAGAATTATAAATTTCGCTTACTGCACAAAATTATATGTGCCTAATATTCAGTTGCAAATAATTATTTTAAAATTATTCGTGTATTTTTTGTGTCCTATTTAGTTTTTTTTCAGTTGTCAGATTTCTTACATTTCTGATCGAGATCCTTTTTTTGTTTGCAATTTTTATATTAATACATTAATAAAAGCACTAAACATTATCGATACAACAAAGAAGGGTTTGTTGAGATAGTTTGGGCAAGAGTATCCAATGAGTGAAAAAAGGATAGTAAAACTTATTTCTTCTTCTTCTTCTCCTTCTTCTTCTTCTCCTTCTTCTTCTTCTCCTTCTTCTTCTTCTCCTTCTTCTTCTTCTTTATGTAGATCCTAGGGATCTGTTTGTGCCTCCGCATGTCGCTCTTGGGATCTCGACTCCCAGCTGTCTTTCCATCTTTTCGGAGGTCTGCCTGGGGGTCTGCGTCCTTCAGGGTTGCCTTGGAGGGCGATACGTGGAAGTCTGTCTTCTGACATTCTGTTTATATGTTCCTTCCAGTATCGCCTTCGTTGTCGTCCCCGCCTCACGATATCTTCCGTCTTACACATGCTTCAAATGTAGGTATTTCTTACTCTTACATACATACTCTTATATACAAGCTCTTACTCACATATTTATGAGGCGAAATTGGTTTGTAATAAAAGCAGAAAAAGACCAAAGAAAATCTTGGCATAATCAAGTATTTTAAATACTTGAATGTGGTCAGGTCAGGAGTTGGAATAATCGGCGTTTATGTATAAAAAGATTTTGTAATGTGGAAGAAGCGTAGATATATGTTTGCATATAAATCTTCACTGGATACACTAGAGTCACCTATGGTTGGTTTTGAGAATGTTTTTATTAAGTAGAGACCCTTTATTTAAATTTATGTAAGATATTAACCCGGATAGTTTTATATACAACACTGATTAAGAAGAATTTTGATGTCCAAAAATAAAAATTTAAAAAAATAACTACTAAGCGGAAAACTCAAATTTACGAACAAGGATTTGAACACAATAAATAATGTTGTGAAAATCATTTATGATAATTATCCAATGGTTAATATCACGTTTAAAATGATTTTGTCATTAGTAAATTGATATGGATTAAGAAATTTTTATTTTTTTATTCTGGTGTTGGTCATTCAAAAACTATTTTTTTAATAAAGGTGGGTAACTATGTATTTTGTTGCAGTCACTTGCATTAAACACGTTGAGAACATGAACACAAATATTTGAAGTTTAGAACACAAGTGCTAATGTATACAAATTTCTAAATATGTACTATAACTTTCATCAGTATCGGCATAGTTAACAGAACCTCAAACTATTCCAACTTTATACTTTGAATGTGCGGAAATGTGAATTTCAATAAGCAATACTTAGCTACAAACATACTTCAAGTATCTTTTTTTGTAAATTATGAAAATTCAAAATCTTTATGTTTATTGCCACTAGGTTTAAGTATGTATCGATATTCCTTTGGTTTTCTTACATTATTTCAAAGAAAAACATAATAAAGCATATCATTAAAGTCTAACATTATGGATGCTTCCACATATATTGAGAAAGTCCAAAAGAAGTTTTTGAGGTATCTTTACATGAGAGAGTAGGTACGGCTATTATCCTCGGCTCTACCCGACCCAGTTTCTCCAGGGTATGCTTGGCTACAATAGTTTAGAGACTAGAAGGAATGTGTATTTAATTACGCATTTTTATCGATTGTTGCGCGGTATGATCGATAATCCTGAAATTATCCGGAGCATTGGTCTGTATGTTCCCGATAGTTACCTAAGACAGCGTCGGCATAGATTGTTTCACATTCCTATACACAGGACCAACCTGCCGATGGTTATGCCTGTAGGAAGAGCTACCGCTATGTTGAACAATATCACATTGGATATTGATCTGTTCCATGTGTCCGAAGGAGTTTTCCGAAGCGGGATTCTTCTACACCTTTAAGTCTTCTTGCTTACTTTTACTTTTAATATATACGCCTTGAATATTGTTTGTTATGTATATATTATTTTTTTATTGAATAAATTGAAATTGAAATATGTGCCAACAAATCTTCAAATTCCAAACAATGAATAAAAAAATAACTATTTTTGTATTTAAAAAAGTGTAAGATTTAAAATACGCGTACAATGGAATCACAGAGAAAATTATCATGTATGCTCAAAATCTTAACAAAAATATTTTGAAAGCACTCAATTACGTCACATTGTCAATCGATTTAGTTTAAAGGAATACTACTTAAGTATATCTTGTATTTTTAAATTAAACTTCCCTTATCTACGTTCATTCTTTCTCTAAAGAACGACCTGTATTTTTAATTGTACATTGCCAATAGAGTTCGCGAACTCATTAGGTTACTATAAATCATTAATTTCACGATCTAGATAACAGACTGCTTAGCTTCTTTATAGAGCAACTAATCGAAAAGCAAGCCAAAGAATATTATGAAATAAGAAATCAATATTTGCATCTGTTCGGGTGTCGGAATAGGTAGTGAATATTTATTTTCCTTGATTTGGTGGTTAATTTTAAAATAAGCCTAAATCGTAAACCCAAGGATGTATAAAATATGACTGACTTAGTATTATATCCACCGCTTAGTAAAGCCGGAATTAAATTTATTCATGTAAGAAAAAAAAATTGTGATGGCCGAAAAAATAAAAATCAGTAATACAAATAAAATAGTATGTACATTGTAAAATATAAACTTAAACAAAATTGTTTTTAACCACTTTTTTATTTGGTACATTTTTTCTTCAACCGGTTTCAAAAATAACCTTATTATCATCAGGGTTAAACATGTTTAACCTAGATGATGACAAAGTTCTAATCGAAACCGGTTGGAGAAAAAAAGGACCAATAAAAAAGTTTAAAACAATGTTTTTATATTGTTTTTTGACATCTCAACATAGATGAAGAAAAATATGGAAGTCTGGGCATTTATGGGGCTAACGACCATCATAGGCTGGTTTAAGTGATCACTTTACACTTCTGTAACATTCACCAATTTTACCCATGATTGACAACCACACTACTCAAATTCTTGGAAGTTCTTTATTTATGAACCAATTTTGAAACATTGTATTTGAATCAATAGAATTTCTTTAGAGACATCTATTGGTGAGATGAAAGAAGCTTTTTATTGAGCAAAAACTCTTTCGTTTGTATGTGAGGTCCGAATCCTGGATTAAAATCACAATATATTCAGATATAAAAAATAATATGAAAAATACCTCCCATATTCCTTTATCGGAGATAATCCAAATTTGTGAACAAGGATTTGATGCACTCAAAATATTGTAAAAACCAATTCTATCAATAATTGACAACCACACTACTCTTAGAAGCTAAATAATTAACTAATTCTTCGAAGTTTTATTTAAATGATCCAATTTCAAAACATTGTCCTTAAACCACTAAAATTTCAATTGAGACATCTATTATGAGATGAAAAGAAACATTCTTTTAACTGAGCAGAAACTCTTTCATTTGTAGTTGAGGTCCAAATCCTGGATTATAATCACATTATGTTGAGATGTCAAAAAATAATTTGAAAAATAACTGAAAAGTAATCCGATAATTGAGATAATTCAGATTAGTAAAGAAGTATTTGGACCCACTCAAAACGTTGTAACAATGCAGTGTTTTATTTTTATTTTAAAAAGTAAACAAAATCATTTCGTGATATGTAAATATGGTGTACTGAGTGTGTGGAAGTTTTTGGTAAAGGGAGTGTTATAAACTATGAGTATTTTAATATTTTAGAATTTAATAAACCCTGATGATGACAACGTTCTTATCGAAACCGGTTGGTTAAAGTGTACTTGTAATAATAAAAAAAATGGTTAAAACAAAGTTGTTTAATTTTATAATGTTTTAACAAAATCATTTTGTTTATTTTTGACTTAAAAAAATACCTTGTTAAATGTTAAATTTTTGCGTTCTCGATCGATTATTATAATTTGATGGACTGTGATGGTGGAATAGATTGCGTAGGAGTGTTATTAAATTTCCTTTAATATTATTTTCGTGTTTCAGACAATCCACAACGGTTGTTGGCAAGGGATGGGGATGCCGAAGGGCGGGGGCGGGGTAGTGTGGAGGAGACCACCTACGCTGCCGCCCTTGTATATTATAATTCTCATCATAAGTACAGGTAATAATACAGTTTGTAAAGTACTAATTTATTACCCCCTTGTTTTATTACACATTAAAATAAAAGCTCGAAAAGCACATTAAGTTATTACGTAGACAAAAAAAAACAAACCCGTAATATATATCGACTATACTACCGTTAAACCACTCCCTTCGAATCCTTTGCCAGTAATTTAAACATATTTTCCATGTTTTAACTTCAAATTTTAAACACTTTTGAAAAAATTGTGCGAACATGTTATGGACTAATATATATATATGTATATATATATATATATATATATATATATATATATATATATATATATATATATATATATATATATATATATATATATATATATATATATATATATATATATATATATATATATATATATATATATGTAATAAAATACCTAGGTACCTACCTATACATTTTATTAAGTACTTACAAAAAGTACCTACATAAAACAGTTCTACCACAGATGTCGCATGCGTCGCACAGAATTAAACAAAAGAGATCCGATAGGAAAAAATAACTGTCAGAATCAGATAGATAGATAGATAGATAGATATAAAAATTATTATAAAGATAAATTAATTATAAACTTTAATTACAAAGCAACACATTGTTTATTTTATTATTATACACCCACTTTACATATTATTTACACTTAATTTTCAAAAGGAAAATATTACCACGTTATAAAACGACAATTTTGTTAATTGGAAATGGATGATGAAACATTAGATGTATTAAAACAATTACTACAATATGTTCGGAGTGAGAGAGAAAAATTAGAAGATGATCAAAGAAAACGATTAGAAGATAATCAAAGAAGACGTGGAAATTTAAGAACTAGTGATAAAATTAAAAATAAAAATCATGTGAAAAAAATTTCTACAAAATATAAAATAAAATATACTCCAGAAAAGAAGAATTTCGAAGCAGATTGTATGAGCAGGAATCCAGTAATAGAATCGAAGGAAAATGCAAATGAACAATTAAAAGTCGTAAATTTGGTTAAATTAGAAGATATTTTAAAAGATCAGAATAAAAATGAAGACATACAAATAACACAGAAACAGTGCTTGAAAAATGAAAATAAAAATAAAGTAGAAAAAACTTCTACGAAAGATAAAATAAAATATACTCCAGGAAAGAAGAATTTAGAAGTAGATTGTCTAAGCAGGAATCCAGTATTAAAATCGAATGAAAATGCAGATGAATAATTAAAAGTTGTAAATTTGGTTAAATTAGAAGATATTTTAAAAGATCAGAATAAAAATGAAGACATACAAATAACACAGAAACAGTGCTTGAAAAATGAAAATAAAAATAAAGTAGAAAAAACTTCTACGAAAGATGAAATAAAATATACTCCA
>NW_028282771.1:0-14107 GCF_059751285.1 Brachycentrus maculatus
TCCCAACCCCAACCCCAACCCCAACCCCAACCCCAACCCCAACCCCAACCCAACCCCAACCCCAACCCCAACCCCAACCCCAACCCCAACCCCAACCCCAACCCCCAACCCCAACCCCTATAGATTATATATATATTTTTTTTCGAAGATGATGATGATGATTTTTTATATATCATATCTATCTTATCTTCAGACATACCCACATATATCTTATCTATCTTATCTATCTTATCTATCTTATCTATCTTGTCTATCTTGTCTATCTTGTCTATCCTATCTATCTTGTCTATATTGTGAATTTGGAAAACCCCTAATCCAATAAATACATACTTATAGTAATATGAGTTATTTTTTTTTTCTTTACAAATGGTTAACTAGAATTTATTTTAATAATATAATTAGTCTATTTGCTGAATATAATAATGTTTGAAAAAAATAATTCTGGAAAATTACTCGTTTTATCATACTCCTACATTTATAATCTCTTATATTTGTGCATCTTGCAATTGAATGGATTTCGGTTATTTATTTTTGAGGTATCTGACAAATATTTATAGATGTACACATAGATTGATGTATGTCTAGATGTAAATTGTAATCATGTTTCTGTATTTCTTATTAATTATTTTCATATCAATGATTTTTATATATAGTAATGATTATATTCAAGAAAACTAACGAAAGAGAACATATTATTATAAATATATCAATCTATTAATCAGTCATTAATATAATACTTTTTTTTTTACTTTTTAGAATCTTCTTATATTATTCATCAGACATGGGAAAAATTATCTAAAACTACTCGCTTTACGACCTTCTTGGAGAAGGAGGCTATGGAAAGGTCTATCGAGCTGTCAACGTCAAGACCAACAAAGAATTCGCCATCAAAGTGGTCCCTATCGTTAAGTTCAAGGAAAACCCCAAGCTAGAAGAATGCACCGTTAATGAGATCAACACCCTTTCCAGCATTGAAGCCTCACCCCACATCGTCAAGTATGTGGAAATGCTTAAGACCCCCAACAACTTTTACTTCATCTACTAGTATTGTAACGGGGGGACTCTCGAGAAACTCCTTCGGCAGGAAGGTAAGTTTCCTGAAAACAAGGCTCTGGGGTTCTTCAAGCAACTCGCCGAAGCTTTCAAGGTGCTAAACAAAAATAACATCATGCATCGAGACTTGAAGCCCGACAACATATTCTTCCACAACAATATTCTAAAACTGGGTGATTTCGGGTTCTGCAAAAATCTTGAAGCTGGAAACGAAATGACTTCAACTATGCTTGGCTCGCCAATCTATATGGCTCCTTAAGTTCTCAAAGGCTAAGTGTACACTTCCAAAGCCGACATCTGGTCATTGGGAGTTGTACTGTTTGAAATGCTCTTCGGATACTGCCCGTTCGAATCAAATTCGATTGCCAAATTAATTTCAGTTCTTCAAGAAAGTGAAGTCAAGTTTCCGGTAGACACTCCGATTTCTATCCAAACTCAAAACCTGATTCGCAGGCTGTTGGTCAAAGACCCTGCGCGACGCGCGGACTGGCCCGAGGTGTTTTCTTTTGGCATCAATGACCAGTGGTACTATGAACAGCAGCCCATTGAAGAAAAGAAGCAAATCAACGGCTTGAACATCGGAGCGAAGGAACAGATAGCCACTAACAAGCCTTCGGGAAACACAAATCTGTTGAACGCCTCAGACACTAAATCGTTGTCAGACTCAAATAATATGAAACCTGATTTTAGTCGAAACAACCATCCCAACAATAACCTGGGAAAGTCTGTCGGAAACACCACTCCAAATCCCACGAGCAACGTCAACGGGGCTCCGACTTCCTTTGACAAAAACTTACAATTCTCGACTGACACCAGCAAAATAGGACCTAATATCGCGTCCTTCAAACGTCCAACAACAGTCACCGATAACAATAGTCGAAGGAGACTAATTATTGAAGAACACGGGGTGTGTGCCAAAGCAGTGAAAGCTGCGTTGGATGTCGTAAAGCAAGAGGATAAAGAAACATTGGCTCTTTCTTACATCCTTTTAAGAAAGGTCTAGGAGAGAGTGCGAAAGATAAGTGATGACATCAACATCACGGAAATCGATCTCTAGGATATTGTAGTGGCGCTAAACAATGAACTCAGACACCTTGACAGAGAGTTAGGAGACATTAAAGACGAGTTGGCTAGGAACAACTTTGACGTCAATGGATTGTCGGAGCCAAAAGGTTTTGTGAGAGGGAAATTTAAGGAATCTGACTCCCTGACCAAAGCATGGTTCGATATGGTTAGTTTCCTATTCGGAGAGAAAGATGCAACACAGCCCCGCAAATAATTCAGCCAAATGGAGATGACGATGCACATTAAAAATAAGTTAATGGTTTGATTGTTTGATAGGGAAAAGAAAAGAAATAAAAATAAAAGGAACACCATATTATGCAAATTATTTGAAATATAATACAATTTAACAGGGTAACAATATCATCAGTCTCCCCTCATTATTTTTATAGGGTTGGATGGGATTTATCTAATTTTTATTATCGAAGTGTTAAAAAAAAAAAACTAGTTAGATGTGGATTAGACATGGATCTTAAACATTTTTTATGCTGAAATCAGTCTATGAATATCATATTTTTAATTTAGTTCTGATATAAACAATTTATTATTAACTAAATATCTAAAAATGACTTGGAAATTTTCAGAAAGGACTGTTCGCGATCCTCGCTACATGCATGACTTTAGTATTAACAACCCTCTTAACAACCCGTTCTCACTTGAAAGACTTAGGGTAATAACAATTATTCCTTAAACCCAATTCGAAACAACATACCATAATAATAATATATTTTTTGTAATATATATTTTTTTAACCTGAAATGTAGTTGATCAGAAATTGGACAATTCAAACATCATTCAAACTACTACCAATCGTGATATGCGGGCTTGGATTTAGCTTTGTGACGATCAGTTCTCTGGCTTTGACAATAAACAATGAGAATGCGAATGGTGACACCGCTGACACTGATGGTATTATGAAGACTACCAAATTCGTCAGACACTACAAAGAATGGGGTCCATATAATTCATTATTCAAATGTTTCAAGAGAGAACCTGGGTGCGGAAAGGACTATCCCATTAATGAATGATAAAGCGTGAGAAATATAAATAAATATTGTATTACAAATTGTGCGTTCGAAATAACTTAGTGAGGAACATAAACAATATAGTAATGCAGATCTATTAAATTGTTGGGTCGTTATATCTTGACAATATTATTGCAATCTGAAAGTTTTTCTTTGCAATACATTTCAGTTTTGTAAGATATTCAATTTAAATTGATTTCGATATTATCTTCAAAAATAGATTAATTTACCCAATCTACTTGATCGATTTTGGGTTCTCAGATTTCCGAAACAGGGAGAGTAAAAAATTTATTCTATTTATGATTACCATCGGCTTGATAATTTCTGGATTTATCAAAATTGCCGATGGTCGAACTATTTTGCAGAGGATATATGTGAGTATAAAACTTTTATTATTTCTCCGTTTTCCCAAAATTAATAAAAAAAAAAAAAATAGTTAGGGTAATGGGGTCTAAGATTATGATATATCTACAACCAGTTTATTAAAGTATTATAAACAGTGATTCAATTTAAATATAAGAAAAGAGGCAAACCATAAAAATATATTTTTCGTCATTTTTATTGATTTCTCCCTTTTGCTTCTTTTTTATTCTCTTCTTTTCTGTCACGCAGTTAAGACACATGCTCCACCAACAGCTTTAATTCTCCTTTCAGCGGTCTTACTAAAGAATTTGGCTTTTACAACAACAGGTTGATTGGGGAGTCTGCCTTTGCCAAGAACTTTAAAGAATCCAGCTTTGGTAACATCAATCACTGGTACCTTATCCTTAACTGTTGCATATTTAGTTCGAGTTTATTCAGAGACAAGGGTCCACTATTAATAATATTATAGATAAAAAAAATACAATGTTGTTTGTTGTTTGTTGTTTATTGGTTTTTTTATAATTTATGAGATGATTGAAAATGTATTTGAGAGATACGAGCTTATCGATGTTGATGACTGGGGCAAAGAGTTTGTTGCGCTTGAGATGGAACTGCCTGATGCCGATCTTTCCGAAGTAGCCGGGATGGTATCTGTCCATCCAGATTCTCATGTGGGTGAGACCACCAGCCATACCTCGACCTCCTGAGTGCTTTCTGTGTCTGCCAACTCTGCCGTATCCGCATTGGACACTACCTCTCATCTTTCTCGTTTTTCTGAGTCTGGTGGTCATTTATAGTTTTGGTGAAAAATATGTGTCTATAAATATTATTAATATTTTTTATATATATTCAGAATATTTTTTTTATCTCAATAAGTAATACTTTTAAACAATAAACTAAATGAATAATCTAACAATGATACTAGCTATATTTTATTTTGCAAAGCAATATCCTTAAATACTTAGATGGTGTGTCCTCTTCATTCGTCATTGATAAGTGGTGAGTGCATCGTAAGAAAAATAAATACATAATTATATATCAGTTTCGTTTCGCTAGTCTCTCGCTTTCCTCCTTCAGTTTAGCTAACAGTCTTTCCACGATTATTTTTTGCACCTTTATTATTTATTTTTTATCAATGTTCTTGTTCTGCCCATTCGCTTATTAACTCTCTATCGTGTAGTCAGGATTGAGCACCAAGTCTGGGTCGATGTTCATTTCAGTCAGCGTCGCCTCCAGCTGCGCATAAATAATGGACTCTTATTTGGTGCGCTGCTTCGGTTAGCGAGCCGACTCTTTCTGCATTGATTTGTGGAGTTGCTAGTATTTGTGAATGCGGTCGTTCATGATTTCGAACTATTCCTGGATAGATTTCTTCTAACGCTGCACTGACTCCAGGATGCTTTTTAGTTATTATTTCATTGCAAGTTCATCCCGAGTCACGACTTGTCTTGAATTATCCATTATTATTTATTGCTACAATTTTTATATTAAATTAAGTTATATAAAAATACATTATTTACGAGATCTATACATTTGTCTTGATTTATTTTTTTAATATTAATAATAAAATCTATCTCGTTATTATTTTTGTTTCAAAAAAAAATTATCATTCCATCTCAAGAGATAATCAATGTTCAGTTCACTCTCTGCACATCCAATCATTGATAGGTCAAAGTACAAATATTTCCCACATACTGTTGCTGGCCTCAGTAGCATCAGGTCATCAGGTTCCGCTCGGACGTTATAGTCATCCGAATATTATGGACTGCGCCAAACCGAACCTACTTCAAGAATTACGGTATTGAACGAACTCTTGAAATAAGATAAATAAAAAAGGCGTGGACCAAGTAGAATAATTAAAAATCCTTACAAGTCGGGCTATCTGACAGACTCTGAAGGGAGTGATACTGCAATCGGTTAAAGATCAAATATAATTCAGGCAATTAAAAAATTCAATAGGGTTGAAGAACCTATTTTCGTAGAGAACGAACCGTTTTCCCATCCATCTCCTGTCTTTAAATCCTCTTCGGAGAAACTCCAAAAAATAGTAGGCTAATCAAATGATAGCAAACACAATAGAAAACTCGGAGATATCAGCAAACAGGCCACCCCGAACCTAATAGTTTTACCAAGTTAATTTGAGAAAACGAACTTCGTGTCCCCAATCGCTTACAATTTGCAAATAAAGAAGGGACACTTTTAAATAAATTATAAAACAATATAGCAAATATATTGGTCATCATCGTCATTATACTTTTGATTTTCTTTATAATAGGATGATGCATATATGTCATCCAATATCAAATAACTCTCCATTTTTCAATATATGTATATATTAATATATTATGCATATAATGTGAATCATATTTAGAGAAAAGCGTTTATATTAATGCATCATATGTGTGTATCTAAATGATTTTTATAAAATGTCATTACTTAAAATTTGCGCAGATACGTATCTTAATAATAATTAAAAAAATAAGCAAAGAACAATCTTCGTCAATAATAATCAGTTGCTTCCATTAGTATCATCAAACATATTGAATAATAAAAATTTATTCAATCAGAAATTATAATATAAAAAATAGATATATCCTATTACAAATACAGTAATCAAGATTTATAAATAAAAAAAATGTCAATTGGAAAAGTTGTCTCACAAGCCTTTGAAACCTACTTCACTGATGTACTTTTCAAAGAAATTGTTGTCATTAACAAAGAAGTTGTCCCCAAAGAAGGGGCAGTCATCATCTACGGAAATCACAACAATCAATTTGTCGATGGAATGGTAGATCCTATATTTTTATATGTTTATCATAAATTATATTAATATAGCTGCTGGCAAGATAAACCCCAAGAAAAATACACTTCATCTCGGCAGCCAAGTCCATGAGAAGAACCATTGTTGGCCCACTGATTCGAATGACTGAAGCTATACCTCTGGAACGAGCAATAGACTTGGCCAAAAAAGGACCTGGAGTCATCAGTGAGTTTACAGATAAAAATCTGAAAGGAGTTGGAACTGAATTTACGAAAATCGAAAATGGGGCAAGTCTTGATATCTTTGGATCGGAATATCGCATCAAACAAGTAATATCAGATACAGAGTGTGTTGTGGACCACCCATTAGAAGATGATGGTGCTCGCATTAACAAAAGCTCTTATAAAATCATCCCGAAAATCGAATACAACTAACTCTATGAAGCAGTTTGGACACATCTCAAAAATTAAGGATGTATTGGGATTTTTCCTGAAGGAGGAAGCCATGATCGGCTTGACCTTCTGCCTCTGAAAGCGGGAATCTGCATCATGGCGCTGGGGGCAATGGAGAAATACGGAGTACCTGTAACCCTGGTGAGTTGTGGATTTAACTACTACAACCCCCAGAACTTTAGATCGAAGGTTATCATGGAATACGGAGAACCTTATACTGTGCCTCGCGAATTGGTGGAGCTGTATCGGACGAACAAGCGAGAAGCAATTTCGACCTTGCTCAAGCAAGTTTAATCTGTAAGCAATTAAAATAAATATTCTTATTTTTTTTTTCCTCTTTCGAATTAGTTCTAATTATATTTTTTAACCATTTTCTAATTGTAAATTTGTATTTCTTAGAACTTGAGAGAAGTAACGACGATCGCCAAAAGTTTTGACAGCCTTTCGACTCTCTTCACCTGTCGAGAACTCTACTCGATCAATGTGCAGAAATAACTGAAATGGAAGGAGAAAGTGGATCTAAATAGAAGGTTTGCCAAAGGGTTTGATACTTTGATGAATAACAAATAAAGTCACCCAGAGATCAAAGCTTTATATGATGAGATTAAGAGTTTCGACCTTCTTTCTAGGACCAACATGCTTCCAATCAAGACAATGCCAAAGAAGAACGGCATCGTTCATGACTTCATATCTTTTCTTTGGTATTTATTTAAGTCCCTCATCCGAGTGACTCTGGTATTCATTTTTCTTATTCATTATATTTTTTACTTGCTTCAATATTTTATATCTTTTATTAGTTAATTCCATCTGTGATTCTGATTGGTCCGACTGCCAGTATAATTTCTTATATGAGCGAACGGGAACGAATCAAATGTCTGAAAAACTCTAAAGTCAAGGTCAGGGGTGATGATGTTGTCGGGTCTTACAAATGTTTACTGACCTTCACAATTTTTCCCATTACCTCTGCTTTGAACTGTCTCGGCATCTACTATCTTCTCAAAAGATTCAGTGGACTCGATATCAAGCATTGCCAAATGATTTCGATAGCAAATTATATCCTATTCCCTTTCCACACGCTATTTATGTTGAAGGCCTACGACTCGCTGATCAGAACATTCAGGAGACTCAAGTTCTATTTCTTGAGACTATTAAATAGAAATACTTATGATGAATACAACAAGAAGCGAAAGTTACTTGCCGAGAAGATAAGAGAGGCGGTGGATATCCATGGAGAATCTGTGTTTACAGATTTCCATCAGAACAGAATTATAAAGAAAGATGAGTTTTAAAATCTTATATCCGAAGTCGAGATGAACTCGCCAAAAAAGAGAGGAGAAGAGGATGAATAGAGCAGCGCATGATAGTTTTAAATCACCAAATTATCAAAAACATCAATTTATTTATCAGTTAGATTATTAACATCACAAATTAAATATTAATGAAAAATAACCAATACATTCATTCTCTACAACGTCGATCTAGATTGAATCTATTAAAAATAAAATAAAAATGATAAATTAAAAAAAGCAAAAATTAGGTTCTAGAACATATTCATATTGTTTCAAGCACATTTTTCACATCCTGTTACAGAGGAGCATTCAGCTTCCTCAAAATGTCTAAAGCAGTCTCTCCACTTTTATTTTCAAATTTAAATGACTCGGGCTTATTATTTAGATACCACTCTAATATTGATCCTTGGGAAAATAGTGCCGCCTTCATCAAAGGGGTCTCTCCACCAATAGTTTCAGCCTCTGAATCACTTCCCGCTTCGATTAGCAGCTAAAATATGGGTACTGAACCGACTGATGCCGCGTAATGAAGGGCTGTTTTTCCTGCAGCATCTTTTTTGTTGACATTGACTTTGGAATAGAGTAGCTATTGAACGAGAACCAGATTGGCGAGGGAAGACGCTGTCATGAGAATGGTTTGCTTGTTATCGGTAAGTTATTATTCGAGTAAAGATTAGAACTTATGAATGAGAAGCTTGGCGTCAGCAGACGTTGTTTTGTTAGGGTTCATTTTCATAACTGCGATCCATAGTTAATATGATTTATTTATCATTATACTTTTTTAAAAAGATATATTTAATGATAATAATAATAATTGATAAATAATTGATAGTTTTTTTGTTCATGAGAACAATCCTATATGCAATTATTATATTTTGGTTGATATTTTGAAAGAATTCTTTAATTGATTTTTTAAAAGTTATAGATAATTACCAAAACCATAAATATAATTAAATGTGCTGCCAAATCAAAAAACAGTGAAATACCATCGAGATAAAATATAATACATAATATCGTATTTTTCCTTAAACAAATAAAAAAATAGATTACAAATCACATATATCTTATAAACATTATTTATTTCTCACTTTCTCAATTCATATCTTTGTTCTTATCCTTGAGGAAATGATACATCATCACACTATACCATATGGTCGTGTTGCTGTCGAATTTAGGATGGGTTGTTATTGCAATCCATTCTGTCTTGAACAGTGCTTTCAAAGATTCGTAGCATGAGATTGAAGTGATTCCTCGACCTCTGCAAAAGTCTTTGATGGTGTTGATTTGCAAGTCTTTAATACCGTACTTCAGAAAGGCCTCATCCTGGGTTTTTATTGATTTCATGTGCCAGTCAATCTGGAATAGCAAAAGTCGCCGTTTCAATATTTCAAATGGAAAATAATTAAATTTTAACAGTGAGAAGTCTTTCTGTAGCCACCGAGCGTCTTTATACTGGAAGGTGGCTTCTCGTCGGGCTTTAGAGAGCAGCCAGCAATATGGCTTGTAAAGCAAATACTTCGGCAGAAAATACGTGATTAGGTTGACCATTCGGTTAACGGTGTCAGTACCTGTCACATAGTTGATCCCTAAGAAGTTTGCCACTTGCATCAGATCGTCACTGTTCATGTTTTTGAAGTTAAGATTTTTACTAAGCTCGTAGTAAACCTCAAAGAAATCTTTTTTGAACAGGGTGGGGTCCACAAAGTCCTGTTAATTTTTAGCCACGTTTCGCAAAATAGCTAGAAGTTTGTCAGCCAAGAAGTTATAGGCTTACTCTTGCATCTTTTCTTTATTCTCGATTTGTTTATTCTGTGAGGTGTCAAAAACGAAGAAACTAGGTACTGAGTTCGGAAAAAGGTACAAATACAATGGTAAAAAGAACTCTGCAAAAGGCACGACAAGGAACACGCTGTATGGCAGAAATTTCAATAAGTCGATTCTAATCCTGCGTATTTCATGTAATTCGAAACCGGTGCGTTCTTCAGCTGGCTTGGAGGAGATTGCGTAGAGCCATTTGGAGTCATGCCAAAGGTCACGGAATCCCTGGGCCATTGTATATTTGGTCTCCCTCCAGAAATACTTCACCTTGAGCATTGTGCTACTCTGGCTAGGGTTGGCGTTAATGAGGGACTTTTTGATTTCATCCATCTTGTCGTGAGGCAAGTAGTTAAAACGGGGACGAGTCGTCATACCGTGCCTGAGCGCCACTGATGCCGCAGCAAATGTTAAAGGGATTTTTGAGAGGTGTTTAGCAATGATCATAATATTTAGTGTGTGTATTTAAAATGGTGTTCTTTAGTACTTTATATTTTTAATTTTGCAATATAATTAGAAAAAATTATAGTTCTAATATAACTTATTAAAATATTTAAAAAACAAATAAAAAAATAAATAAAAATGTTTTTTTTATTAATTTTTTTCGTATGCTTAGAAAAGTAATTAATTATTTAATTTGTTTTAAAAAATAGTTATACTATAAACTATAAAGTTTTGTAGTTTATCGAATCGATAGTTTTCATAAGATTGATAATTAAATATACAGTTATATTTTAATATCGTTTCGGCCATAGTTAAATTTTATTATTTATCAATATGTATATATATGTATGTATTGTTATTAAAAAGTAAATAATGTTGTTTCTTCGATTTATCTCCTAATGTAATTTCGAAGTAAATTATATATCAACAATTGGATAATTTAGGCAATAAAATTTCATATTTTTCTTCTATATTTTACCTTCCAACTACGTAAAACTAATCGAGTAGAGCAGAAGCAAATTGTTGTGTTAACTGGTTAACAATATATATTAACTTATTAGACATTATAATTTCATAATAATTTCCACAATCCCTAACTTAAAATGAGATGATATGCCCAACTTATTCTTCGTGTACTCTTCATTCAGCTTATATTTTGTTATTTTTCGATTTTTATGTGTCCATTTATTAAAATTTTTATTATTTGATATTCCTCACAATTTTTAATCATTATTGATAATCTAATACTTTTGAAGAGAAGGTCATTTTTATAAATAGGATGCTTTCTAAAGTTTATATATATCTATATTATATAAAATACTTGTAGATCATAAAATGAATTGATAATCTACATCGATATTCAATTTCAAGGAGTTAAACTCAATATTTCTGAGAGAGAAAAAAGTGTGCATAATAATATTATTAATAAATTACAATAATTTCAGTCAATAAGCCTATTAAATCGAACAGATATAATAACATCAAAAAGTCTAATCATGTCTTTAATTGAACGACTTTTGGTTCCAGAACCATAAAACCCTAATCCTCAGTCTAGAATAAGCAAAATAGCTCCACCCAAAAAGACTCTCAAAGATTTTCGGAACTCAGGGGTTTCTTTCGAAAAGATCAAAGTCTAAAAGGTTGACTCTTCAGGAATTTTCCAACGAAATATGTTTGCACTTTCAATTGTCGAGCCAGGCAACGATGGAGGGATAGTCCCTTAATAATATTAATAATAACTCAATCCACGATTGTCCAGACTACCCCAAAATCAGATCCAGTTCTAAAGTATCAATATCAATTCAACCGAAGCAGTAGAGGAAAACAAAGGGGGAAGGAATATGAGCGAAGTAAATAGCGATGCTTTATTCTAATCAGTAATCGTTGACGAACAAATTTGGAACACTACTATTTTTTAATAGTAGGTATATTACTAAGCTCACTAATCAACGAATAATCTTCACGAACAATTCCACAAATCTAACATTGAAATATAACCAGAATAGGAAGAATAAGCGCATGAAATGAAGGAAGGCCAAGGAAGTCCATCCAAAATAAGAGCCGAAAGCAACAATCTAATGGTAAATAATAATCCCAACGGGAATGCAAAGGTCACTTCCGATAAAAAATCTAGAATTTATACTCGAAAATACTACAAGAAAAAGAAGAACCAGGTAGAAAAAAAGCTCTATCTCAGATAGCGGATCAGTCTGTTTTTCGGGCAGGGCATCAACTCCCTTGTCCTGGGGCTCGGCTCCACGACAGTCAACATCCTAACTCTAAATCTAATAGCAGACCTTGCATTTCGGGTGTATTTGACCTATCTATGCTTCACCCTCTACTTTACTACCTATAAATTTGCGTTTTTCTTTCCCCTTGCCGCATTCGTGCTCAGTAGGATCGTGTATTTTCTGGCCGTTCTACATATGGCCTTCGATGAAAGAGGGGAGCTGGCTTTGGCTTACCAAAAAGCAATGTCATAACAATCATATCTAGAATTTGTGGATATTTTGTTTATGAGACGTTTCGATACTAAAAATGCAGTGAAAACTGTCTTCAAGTGCTGCGTGCCACCTGAGTTGAGTTATTGGTATCTCAAGAAGGCCGATATCCGTTTAAAAATCTACTTTATGCTGAACTGCGTTTACCGAGGGATTGAGACTGTATTGGTTCTGGGAATATTTTCGTTGACTCTGCTTATGAATCCTGAGGAAAATTCGGATATTAGGTTCGGTGCTATCAGCCTAATCCTCGAAGAAACCGTCAGATATGTGTTAATGTATTTGGTAATTAATACATTTAGTAGCCGATGATTTACTTATTTTATTTTTCGTATTCCTATTTTTTATTATTAATAATTGACTCTGCTATTTTTATAAATATTATAATTCTTAATTGGTTTTTAAAAAAATATAGATAAAGTAATAAAAAAAAAAAAATCGAAATATCACATGTTTATATCTAAATTGCGAGGATTTTATTATATGTCTCCCAGTTATTTTTCCTACTAAAGTGTCTATTCCGAAGAACTGCCGGCTTCCTGCCATTTTTTTACCGCGGTAACCGTAATCCATACAATACCGACTCCTACTAAGATCGAAATTACCCCAATAACAACGACGATCAAAATACTTTTCAGTTTTTCATCATCCCCCCCATGACTGCTCTGTATGCATCGCCCATTTTGGTTGACTGTACCTCTTCTACATATTTTGCATGTAGAGGTTGTGCTGCATGTAGCGCACCACTCCAAAGCACATTATTCACATGAGCCATTATCAAGCACAAGACCAGTTTCACAGGAAGAGCAAGAGGTATTACTTACACAGGATTGACACCCTGTTGCACATAGCAAGCATTGTTGAATTGAAGCCAAATAATATCCTTAAATGCACTGGGTGCATGAATTTGGATCATTGCATTGGGTACAGTTCGGGATCGTGAGGTTGCATAGTTGGCAGACTTGAGCATTAGTGGTGTAGCCACTTGTACAGATGTTGCAACTGGTTGAACTTACACATTGGGTGCAATAAGGCAAAGTGTAATTACACGGATCGCATATTGCTCCATTTAAGTAATATCCATTTGAGCACTGACTGCAGGCTATGCTCGAAAAGCAAATATTGCAGCCATTTATCAGGAACGGACATTTTTTGTATATAAGAGCGTTGTGTGTGTTATCATTGCAGATAAGCAAGTAGTTGCCTTCGTCCGAAAGAGCCACCTGGTATTTCTTCGACACAGTTGTGAATGAATCGTAAGAGATAAAGTTCTGGTTTTGAGGATCATAAGAGAAGAGGAGAGTAGAACCTGTTTTGGAGGATGCGGCAAGTATTTAGCACCCTCTGGAAAAGGATAGGCTTACGATTTCGGTAGCATTGGTCTAGGTGAACACAATATGGAAGGCGGAGGAAATGTCTGCCCTCGAATATATTCTAATCTTTGAATCCGAAAAGCCTGCAGTAGCAAGAGTGAGTCCGTTGGAACATATCACAACGGCATCGACAATATTAGTTTCTATTAAACTCTGGATGAGCTGATAGTTATCAGAGACTTGGCTTTTTGAATAAATAGAAATATTCGAGGATTGAGCTGATGGGTCGTAATTACTTGTTGCCAAAAGCAGCCCATTTGGTGTGACAAAGGTATAAAGAAAATTCATACTCGAAAGAGTCGTCGACGAGTTTAGAATATATTGATATAGGCTGAAATTTGATGGGTCAGGTTGTTTATTATAAGTGAAAAGAGTATCGCTTGTTGATATTGATAAGAAAGAGGCGTCAGAAGCACCACTGATGGAGGATACGGGCTTTCCTAAACTAATATTCTGGGCCAGAAAATAGA